>NC_090436.1:576106126-576407865 GCF_031143425.1 Pleurodeles waltl | reverse complement strand
AAGCCCACCAGTCACCAGGGAAGATTTTTTTTTTTTTAAAGAGGGCGGGGTATGGCCATGCCCCCCCCTAAATAAATGGAGATAACATTGTTCTGCCCACAGGTGGGCAGATGGGGCAATTGCACCAGATACACTCCCGGGGGGAGGGAGAAAGCCTACTAGATGCCAGGGAATTAAAAAAATAAAATAGTGTGGTGGTAGCTACAAACCAGTATGGACATAACTGAAGGGGGTAACAGTCTTCCAGCTCTCCCCCCACACACTAAACATCTTATCTCACTACAAGCAAGAGGACATTTGATTAGTTTGGGTTTTGGTTTTACATTTGGGCCATGAGAGCTTGACTAACTCGTCCCATTTGGAATGGTGAGGGATGCACTTTTTGAACTTTGGGACGCTGCCATGTGGAAAAATCTACGAGACCTAGACACACCTGAAAACTTAAGATCTGGGTGAGTCCAGGGTGGTGTGCTTCACATGCACTCCGTTCTTACTGACAATGCCCTGAAAACCGCCATCTTTGCTTGAAATCACACATTTTTCCCACATTTTTGTGATGTAACCTTCCAGAATCTGCAGGAATCCACAAAATTCCTACCACCCAGCACTGTCACATCTATACCGATAAAAATTCTGCCCCACTTATCAGCCTAAAAACATTTTTCTTCAAACTGCCATTTTGGAACAGTTTTGATTCCTCCTAATTTTCGGCGTGTTTTTGGCTCTTCCCTGTCACAGGCACTTGGCCCACCTACACAAGTGAGGTATCATTTTTACTGGGACACTAAGGGGAATGTTGGGTGGTAGGAAATTTGTGATGCCAAATTTGAGGTTTGAAAAGGATTCTGAGTAACAGAACCTGATGAGAGCACCACAAGTTACCCCATTCTGGATTCCCCTAGGTGCCTAGTTCTCAAAAGTGCACAGGTTTGGTAGGTTTTTCTAGGTGCCAGCTGAGCTAGAGGCCAAAATCCACAGTTAGGCACTTTGCTAAACGCAGGTCTATTTTCTTTGGGAAAATGTGATGTGTCCATGTTGTGTTTTGGGGCATTTCCTTTCACAGGCACTAGGCCTACCCACACAAGTGAGGTACCATTTTTATCAGGAGACTTAAGGGATTGCTGGGCAGAAGAAAATCTCTGGCTTTTCTGGGATTCCCAAACTTTCTGTCACTGAAATGTGTGGAAAATGTGTTTTTTGTCACATTTTGAGGTTTGCAAAGGATTCTGGGAAACAGAACCTAGTGAGAGCCCCTCACGTCACCCCATTCTGGATTCCCCTAGGTGCCTAGTTCTAAAAAATGCACAGGTTTGGTAGGTTTCCCTAGGTGCCAGCTGAGCTAGAGGCCAAAATCTACAGCTAGGCACTTTCCAAAAAACACATCAGATTTCGATGTAAAAATGTGATGTGTCCATGTTGTGTTTCCTGTTGCGGGCATTAGGCCTACCCAAACAAGGGAGGTAGCATTTTTATCAGGAGTCTTAGGGGAACACACAATAGCAGAACAAGTGTTATAGCCCATTGTGTTTCTCTACATTGTGTCCTTCCAAATGTGAAATAGTATGTAAAAAAAGATGTCTGTTTGAGAAATGCCCTGTAATTCACATGCTAGTATGGAGACCCCGGAATTCAGAGATGTGCAAATAACCACTGCTTCTCAACACCTTATCTTGTGCCCATTTTGGAAATGTAAAGGTTTCCTTGATACCTATTTTTCACTCTTTATATTTCACCAAATGAAATGTTGTACATCCGGTAAACAATGAAAACCTATTTGAAGGTGCAGTTCCTTTATTGACTCTGGGTACCTATGGTTCTTGATGAACCTACAAGCTCTATATATCCCTGCAACCAGAAGAGTCCAACAGATGTAACAGTATATTGCTTTTGAAAATCTGGCATTGCAGAGTAAAATGTGGAGAGAAAGGACTTGTTATTTACCTAAATTTTTATATTTGTTTATTTCAGCTGTTATTTTCTGTAGGAAAACCTTGTAGGATCTACACAAATGACCCCTTTCTGAATTTAGAATGTTGTCTACTTTTTAGAAATGTTTAGCTGTCCGGGATCCAGTATTGATTTCACACCCATTTCTGTCACTAACTGGAAGGAGGCTAAAAGCACAAAATCTTTTAAAAATGGGGTATGTCCCAGTAAAAAGCCAAAATTGTGTTGAAAATGTGGTTTTCTGATTCAAGTCTGCCTGTTCCTAAAATCTGGGAAGATGGTGATTTTAGCACCACAAACCCTTTTTGATGCCATTTTCAGGGAAAAAACCCAAGCCTTCTTCTGCAGCCCTTTTTTGAAACAAAATGTTTGCTGCATTTTGGCTAATTTCTTGGTCTCCTCTAGGGGAACCCACAAACTCTGGATACTTGTAGAATCCCTAGGATGTTGGTAAAAAAGGATGCAAATTTGGTGTGGGCAGCTTATGTGGACAAAAACTTATGGGGGACTAAGCGCAAACTGCCCCAAATAGCCAAAAAAAGGCCTGACAAGGATTGCTGTTGGTGCCTCGGTATAGCTTTCACCCCTCTCAACCAATAACCTAATTTCTTACACAAATCATAAATCTTCTTTTTTCAGTCCCAATTACAATTGATGCAGCCACAGCCAAGAACACTAACTCTAATGTGCGGCTTTGGTCCCAGATTTGGGTGTCCATACCTAAGTGCTTTATTTTATAACTGTACAGTATCATAGGTAAGTGACTTGGAAATTATTGCCCTACAGTGAATTGACCCTAAGGTGGCACACGGTAAATTGTATCATATTTTACATGTGCACCATGAAGAAATTCATTTGAAAGAAAGGTGTTGGCTGTTGCTAAATCATTTTTGATTAGAACCATATAAAGAAGATTTGTGAATTGCCTCATGGTTTTCAAGCCTCAATATTTGACTTAACAGATTTTTTTTGTTTGATGGACTTTCCTTAGAGTGCTTTCTGATCTGCATTTTATGCCTTCTCTGTTTCAGCGTTATCTCCAGCAGCTGATACTGTTCACAATGTACACGCCTTGTTATTGTGGGACAGTATTGGATGTGCTGTGGTAACCACCTAACAGGTTTCTAAATTGTAGGTTTATATTTAGTTTTCTTTTTTAAATATTATGCCTGCATCTCTAATGATTTCCTCACATAAAGTGTGGTGCAAGTAGGAATTCTGTTATGTTAAATATTTCTATTGAGAAACCTGTATCATTTAAACAAAGGGACACTCATGCATTCAAAAACAATGATACCTTTTCACACACCTAGAAACATACTCCTACCCATGGATTAAATGTCAATTTAGTGTTATTTTATGCCTAAGAGAGAAGTCGTGGCTAGCACAGATGGAACAAAAAAGGACTAAACGTCTTCCCCTATACGTGTACTTTTTGTCTTCATCTCACCTCAGTTGAGCACGCTGTGTCTTAGACTGACATTGTGCTCTATAACAGACTCATTTCAGTCAATTACCTGAGCTGTGGCTCCATGTCGTGACCTCCCCAGCAAGTGACAAATTGAGAGGTATAATCATGGGCATAATCTTGATCAATCCATTTTTAACAGATTCTAGAACCTTCTTCTTCTGTACTGGTCCAGCCTTTCTTGTCTAACTCCTTGAAGTATCTCACAGACTTTCACCAATCACATCATGATGGTGGTAGGGGAAGGGACCAATTTTTATATGTTCTCCCTCCTCACCAAGAGAATCAGATAGAAAATCAGTTCCAATTGCTTTACCTGAAAGGGCAACTCACTCTTCTCCTGTTGTGCCAATCCAAATATTGATCATGGTTGGTCTTACCTATATGATCCTTCCTAAAGTGACAGAGATTGTCTTACCCACACCTAACTATGAACTCTCAAAATCCAGACTGCTGGCTAACATATGGGCTTTGTTGGTATTCTGAACACCACACCTTCTGCACCCTGAGTCCTTGCTTCCTCTTATCTTAGCCAGCTCCTCTATGGACGATATAGAAGTGGTTTATCCTTAGTACAGCACCTTTCATCACTGAATAAAGCGTATTCATTGACAAGTATCCATCCCAGATTTGATGGGCAAGTATCCATCCCAGACTTGACGTAGAGGTTTCATTTTCCATTTGGCAGCACTAAGTAGATGGTGGTACCAATGTGACACCACCCACTTCCTCGCCTAGAGTCAAGAAGTTCTCTTCTACTGTATCTGTTTCATTCCACCTTTGGGTTCTAAGCCACACATTCACCTGATAAAATGTAAATCTTGGTAGTGACACATTTGTCAGCCTCTTCCAGATGTTCCCAGACAGACCCCTTCCTTCTTCTACCAGCTGTTCTCACTTCCTTATACCGCACTCTATGAAGGGTATAGTTAGACAGTCTAGCATGCATTCTGGGGTCCCTGGTGAGACCCATACCGGTGACAAGTTGCTGTAATACGGAATCCCCAAGAGAGACCTGATCCCATACCACCCTATGCCAGCTGTCTGTAGACACGTTAATGATACTTTCGTAAAATATTTGGGTACCCCAAATTTGTAAGAGAAGCCCTCCTCTGGTAGACCTACCAACATCATACTGTAAACCCAGCAGTACAGATGAAAATCAGGGAGCCCTAGACCCCCTTTCTCTACCCTCCTCAGCTTCTTCTAGGACAGCCTACTCCCTTACTCACCCATATAAATGAGGTTATTGTCCCCTGTAGATTTGCTAGAGCTTCCTTGTCAGAATTTAGGGGGATGTTATCAAACAAATAGTTGAATCTGGGTAAGATAGACATCTTAACCAAATATATCCAACTGAATATGGTGAGGTGCAGGTGCTGCCATTTCTTCATTATCTTTTCTGCATCATTACTGAACCTCTCCAAGATCCTGCAATAGTTGTAGCTGCAGGTGTTTTATCTCTCCCTTACTTTGTACCTCTTTACAGCTCTACTTTCACAACCTAACATTTGTTTTGGACTTGTTTATTTCATATCCTGATAAGCCTCCTAAGTGCCTCCATTCTGTCATTAACTGTAGTATAGCTCTCACAGCATCAGATCATCAGCATACAGCTCTATTTGTCTGGAAAATGCGCCTACTGTAAAAGGCAAAATTGCCCTATTCAGATGCAAACTTTGATCTAAAGGCTCAATAAATGTTCAAAAGAATGGGCGAGTAAGGGAAGTCTAGCCTGGTCCCCTTTTCTATTTTTACTGGTGCAGTGAGATTATTGTTCACCAAAACTTGGGCAGTTGAAGAGTTGAGCTATAAATCTGTCTTAGTACAGCCAAGAACAAATCCCCTATCTCAAAATATTTTAATACTGTCTTTTGGTATTTCCAATTAACACAGTCAAACCACATCTAATGTAACTATTGTCATCAGAGCCTGTAATGTAGTTCCTAACTCAATTGAGCCTATAACTGTGTGTGTGTGTCAGCTCATGTAGATGTCTCCCAGGCAAGAAACCCTTTTTGATCTTCATTTATCAAAGTTCTCTCACCTTTACTTAGTTACAAAGGTAAGATGCTGGAGAAGAGAACTGTTGGGCAGCGGAACTGAAACTGTAATGGATTCTTACCCAGCTTCAGAACCAGTGAGATAACTGCCATGTTCCAAGATACTGGTATTGGCAAACCCTACAGTACAAAGGAATTGAACAAATTAACCCAAACCAGGATCATCTCCTCTGCCAGTAACATATACAGTTCATTTGAGATCACATTAGAGTCTGCTGCTTTCCTGCTCTAAAGTTTCTTAATTACTGCCAGATTTTCTTTCGCTGTTACTTCACTACCTAGGTAGTCTTGCTGTTCTAAAGTGATCCTGACTGGTTGCATATCCCTCAGCCAGTTATCCAAGTTTTCACCATCTATAACTAACTCCTCAGAACAGAGCTCCTGAAAAAATGTATGAAAAGGCAATTCTATACATACTGTCTTGGACATTCAAGCTTGTTTCCTCATCTACTAACTCCTTAATGAAGTTCCTATTCCTATCTAGCCTGTCTTTCTAAGCTAGCATCTTCCCTTTACTCTCACCCTGAGCATATTCTCTGACCTCACTGCTTCCCACTGCTGTATAATTTTTCCTTCCATTTTCAAACTAAACTTCTGTTGTAGAGCCTCTAGTGTATTCTTTAACCCTCTTCTGCTATTGCCCCCTACCAAGGGATCCTTTTCAACATTACCTCTAGTCTGCCAATATCATCCTCCAACTACACAGCCTGGTCCTTCTTCTTTCTATAAAAGGCTACCATCAGATTCTTTAGAGAGCCTTGAAGCTAAGGGCCAGATGTAGGAAATCCTGAGTTTGCGACTTGCAAATTGCGAGTCTGAGCAACTCACAATTTGCAATTCGCAAACCCGGATGCAGGATGGTGTCCCTGACACCATCTGTGAATCGGAAGGGGGTCGCAAAGACCCACCTCATTAATATCAATGCGTTGGGTCGCAATTTGCAACCCCCTTCCGATTCGCAGCACTCACAGGGATGGTGGCCTGCTGGAGACAGCAGACCACCATGTCTGTGACTGCTTTTTAATAAAGCAGTTTTTTTTTGTTTTGCAGCCCGTTTTCCCTAAAGGAAAACGAGTTGCAACACAAACGAAAAAATGAAACGTTTGTGTTTCATTTTTTCAGAGCAGGCAGTGGTCCATAAGACCACTGCCTGCTCTGAAAAAAAAATTCAGGGCCATTCACAAAGGGGAAGGGATCCCATGGGGACCCCTTCCCTTTTGCAAATGGGTTACCACCCATTTGAAATGGGTGCTAACTGCGAATTGCTTTGCGACCACGTTCGGGGTCACAAAGCAATTCTACATTGCGATGCAAATCGCAAATAGGAAGGGGAACACCCCTTCCTATTTGCGAGTTGCATTCCCATTTTGCGAGTCGGTAACCAGATTACCGACTCGCAAAATGGGAATGAGCATCACAATGTGCTTTTTGCGCCATGCAAAAAGCTTCGTACAACTGGCCCAAAGCATCATATGCATTCCATGTCATGTAGATTGGGGCCAATGTCAATTTCTAACTAAAATAAAACCTTCCCCACCTCCTGCATAATTTCAGCCTGAAGAAATACTCTCCTGTTTACAGTCCATCTACTACTCTGTTTACAGACTGGCAGTTTAATCCTTAATAATAAGGCGGCATGGTCTGACAAGTGAATTGGGAGATGTTCTAGCTTTAAAACTCTCTCTGCTTTCCTGTTCTCTATGAAAAAGGTATCCAACCTTGAATAGTGGCCATTCTTTTTGCAATGAAAAGTGTAGTCCCTAATATTACCCTTCACTCTATGCCAAACATCACACAGGCGGTCATTACAACATTTGCGGTAAAAGGCGCTTACCGCCGTGCAGAAGACCGCCAACACACCGCCATGGCTGTGGAATTCCACCACAGCTATTATGACCCACATCTCGGAACCCGCCAAAATTCAGACACCCACACAAGTCCGCCACGCCAAAGGTCAGTGATAAACTGGCGAAAACAAAACCTCCACAGTCACGCCAACAGAAATACGCCCACACTATCACGACACACGAATCCACGCAGCGGTCTTTCAACCGCGATATTCCATTGGCGGTACACACCGCTGCGCTCAAAATACACACACATCTCCAAAACACAGCCACATTGGACAATTCGAAATACACACACCTGATACACATACACACACCACTCCCACACACCCAATACAATATAAAACACACACCCACATCACCCACAAACCCCTACGACAAAAATTGAGAACGAAGCACAGAGAGACACACCACCAGCAAGTACAACAGCATCCACAGGCACATAACACCATCACCCACACAACTTCCACGCACCTCACACAACACACCACTACATATCACTACACTTATCACCAGACACACCACCCCACACATCACCTACACCACCCCATGGCACCGCAAAGACACCCCAGGTTCTCGGAGGAGGAGCTCAGGGTCATGGTGGAGGAAATCGTCCGGGTAGAGCCACAGCTATTTGGATCACAGGTGCAGCACACCTCAATTGCAAGGAAGATGGAGCTATGGCGAAGAATAGTGGACAGGGTCAACGCAGTGCGACAGCACCCAAGAAATCGGGAGGACATCAGGAAAAGGTGGAACGACCTACGGGGTAAGGTGCGTTCCTTGGTCTCAAGACACCACCTGGCGGTTCAGCGGACTGGCGGCGGACCCCCACCTCCTCCCCCACAACTAACAACATGGGAGGAGCAGGTCTTGGCGATTCTGCATCCTGAGGGCCTCGCAGGAGTAGGTGGCGGAATGGACTCTGGTAAGTCAAATCTTAACTATTACATCCCCCACCCTACCTGCATGCTATCACTTACCCCCACCCTCGCCCTCACCCCTATCACTCCAACTCCTCACAAATGTACCAATATCACAAACCAGACATCCCAACAGCAAGCCCTGCATGCAACAACAAAGCATGGACACCCATCACTAAAACATGACCACTGCACATACCCATACACCCCCCTAAACCATCATCACACAAGCTCCCACACAGGAATGCCAGCACTGGGGTACACGGTCACCCACCCGGTCCAGACATATCCACTCCACCCACAGAAGAGGCCCACAGTGATGACAGCACCTCTGCCCAACTGGATCTAGATGACCAGCCCGGACCATCGGGGACCTCGGGACAGTCGGTTCCCCTCACCCAGTCACAGGCCACCACAGACCTTCCCCCCTCTGGAAACACCAGCACAGCACCCACCCGGTGGGCCCATACCTCAGTCCCCAGGACACGTCAATCAGCTGTGTGTCCACCACTACAGGGAACCCAGGATAACCCACCACCCCAAAAACTACAGGGACCTGGGGGCAGTGGGCACACGGTCCAGGGGACGGAGGCCCAGGAACACAGGGGAACTGGGAGGGCTTCTGTGCGACAGGGGGCGGACAGGCCAAGGGAACCCACTCTCCACGAGGCCCTCTCCTCCATCATGGGAGCATACCACCACTCTGAGGAGACGATGGCAACGGTACTGGCGAAGTTTCAGGAGACCCAGTGCATGCAGGAGGAACAGTATATGGGCTTCAGGGAGGAACTCAGAATCATCAGCTCCACCCTGGGCACAATCGTAGGGGTGCTGAAGGAACTACTTAACACCAGGAGGGACACTGTGGCACTCCAAGGGGCCCCTGACACTAGCATGGACGATGAACTGCCCACCACCTCCGCTGGCGCTAGTGGACAGGACGCCTCGCCACAGGACCACCACACCAGCACCCCACCCCCTGCAGATGGAGAACCACCCCGCAAACTGTCCCTGAGATCCAGTACCCATGACAGAGCACGATGCCAAGACCCCGCCAAGAAATAAGACCACCCTGATGGTCATCCCACTGTCCCACTTTGTCACCCTGTCCATAATTAAACTGCTCCAGCTCCACTTCCTATGCCCATAGGGGCAATGCCCCTGTGAGACTAATAGACTGGACTCTGCCATGGACACTCCTCCGCCATCACCCCTCACCATTTAACTTCCCCCTCCAATATTTAGCATTTAAATAAACACACCTCAAGCACAAAACGATCTGGAGTCTGTCTGTGATTTCGAAATAGTGTATTTGCAATTACTGTGACAAAATGTTCTTGAAATAGTAATGTCAACGTACCTATGTCACACAGCTCTAGTCCATGAGGAATCTAAGCAGATGACACACGTTGGGACCCACATCTGTGAAACCGTAAGGGAAAGTGACAACTCAGTGACCATACACTGGGAGAAAACGACAGACAGTAGAGAGGCAGTAGTGTAAAAGTACATGTAGTAGGCAGGAATGTATTTTCACCTGTATCTCACTGGAAATATTGCTGGATCACTGAGTCCCTGTTCTGCATGTCTTCTTCCTCTGCTTCATCCTCCTCACTGTCCATAGGCTCCACAGCTGCCGCAACACCGACATCTGGACCATCCTCCTGCAGAAAAGGCACCTGTCGTCGCAAAGCCAAGTTGTGAAGCATACAGCAGGCCACGATGATCTGGCACACCTTCTTTGGTGAGTACAATAGGGATCCACCTGTCATGTGGAGGCACCTGAACCTGGCCTTTAGTAGGCCGAAGGTCCACTCGATCACCCTCCTAGTTCGCCCATGGGCCTCATTGTAGCGTTCCTCTGCCCTGGTCCTGGGATTCCTCACTGGGGTCAGTAGCCATGACAGGTTGGGGTAACCAGAGTCACCTGCAAATGGCGAGGGACAACTGTTAGACACACACTAACCTGTAGGGATAACCTCAGACAACCATTCACACTGTCTTGCTTCCAGGTGCTCACCTAATAGCCACACACGGTGCCTCAGGAGTTGACCCATCACATAAGGGATGCTGCTATTCCGCAGGATGTAGGCGTCATGCACTGAACCAGGGAACATGGCATTCACATGGGAGATGTACTGGTCTGACAAACATACCATCTGTACATTCATCGAATGATAACTCTTCCGGTTTCTGTACACCTGTTCACTCCTGTGGGGGGGGGGGGGCAAAGCCACATGGGTCCCATCAATGGCACCTATGATGTTGGGGATATGTCCAGGGGCATAGAAGTCATCTTTCACTGTAAGCAAATCCTCCACCTGAGGGAAAACGATGTAGCTCCGCATGTGTTTCAGCAGGGCAGACAACACTCTGGACAATACGTTGGAAAACATAGGCTGGGACATCCCTGATGCCATGGCCACAGTTGTTTGAAAAGACCCACTTGCAAGGAAATGGAGCACTGATAGCACCTGCACTTGAGGGGGGATTCCTGTGGGATGGTGGATTGCTGACATCAGGTCTGGCTCCAACTGGGTACACAGATCCTGGATTGTGGCACGGTCAAACCTGTAGGTGATTATCAAATGTCTTTCCTCCATTGTCGACAGGTCCACCAGCGGTCGGTACCCTGGAGGATGCCGCCATCTCCTCACATGTCCCAGCGGACGGTGCTTATGAAGGACAACAGCGACCACAGAGTCAAACAACTCAGAGGTACGTACCCACAGTTTAGCCAGAACACCAATCATACACAAAAGGTGGCCTGTATGTGTGTTGAGACTAGGCCTAGGTATGTGTGACGCACTTGGAAATTAGGCCATGTGGGCCCCTGAAATGTGGCTGCCTGACCTCTAAAGTGTAAAGTGGGACAATGGTATGTGAGGTAACTGCGCTGGCGTTGTACACCGTCGCGGTAGGCGGTCGGAGACCACGGCGCAATGCTGCATTGGTTAACATTGGACCCTATGAGTCCCAGGAGCCAATGACGATGTACGCCAGCGGTGATGGTACGCACCGCCGCGGACGTGACCCCCGCGGATGTGACCAGCATTTTCTATCTGTTGAATCACTCAATACCTGATCTTCGACAGGAGAGGACCTACACTGCAAGTGCAGCTGTGACCTCAGTCTGGAAGAGACAATGGCTAGTGCATCTGGGAAAAGGGCCCCTGCCTTCACATCTGAGGAGTTGGAGAAGCTCGTTGATGGGGTCCTCCCCCAGTACACGCTACTCTACGGTCCTCCAGACAAACAGGTAAGTACACAGGGAGCATGCTGTATGGCTTATGCCTGTGTGGAGAGGGCTGGATTTAAGAAGGAAGGGGGCAGAGTTCTGCGTGCATGAAAGACAGTGGGTGCATGTGCCACATGGCAAGGGTAGGGATGGGGGCCACTCACTTTGACGGTGCAGTTGGTAATGACTTCTCTTCTTCCCCTGTACATTTCATGTAGGTCTGCGCCCACCAGAAGAAAGATATTTGGTGTGCCATCGCCAAGGACGTCCGGACCCCGGGGGTCTACCACAGACGGAGCACCCACTGCCGGAAAAGATGGGAGGACATTCGGCGCTGGAGCAAGAAGACGGCGGAGGCTCAGCTGGGGATGGCCTCCCAACGTGGGAGGGGTGCCCGTCGAACCATGACCCCCCTGATGTTCAGGATCCTGGCGGTGGCCTACCCGGAGTTGGATGGGCACTTGAGGGCATCACAGCAGACACAAGAGGGTGAGTACACTCTCATTCAGCTGACTTTGCGCGCAGTGGAGTTGTCTGGGTGGGGGAGGAGGGCTGTGGGTTTCCCTAGGCCAGGGCGAGTTCAGTAGGCTAGGCTCCTCCGTAAGGCATGGCCATGTGGCCCCCCACCCCACCTCTGTAGAGTGCCAAGTACAGCTATTCATGCCCCTGTGTCGTCTATGTGTGCAGATGTCATCCATAGCCTTGTAGGCCATTTCCAAGGAATTGCACTGTAGAGCCCCAGTGCGCGGCGTAGTGCAGGGGGCTTCTGTGTCTGTCTTGTCCGCCAACTGTAGCGGTAATCCATGCACTCAACATGTCTTAATTCTGTTCCCCCCCCTTTTTGTGGTTTCCCTGTTCTTGTGTGCATTAGCATCATCAGGCGGAGGAGCAGAGGCACCGGAGCACGAGGGAGCTGCATCCCACATGGCCATGGAGGGCCACACTACGGACTGTGAATTCACCAGTGGGACGGAGGGCGAGGGGAGCTCCACGGCGGGGACAGGAGCTAACACCAGCGACACGGACTCGTCCTCTGATGGGAGCTCCCTTGTGGTGGCGGCAACATCTGTGCCCCCCGCATCTACAGGTACAGCCGCCACCCCCCCTACCAGCACCGCCCTCCCAGCTGCCCCTCAGCCTTCGCCCCGTGCCTGCTCACCCAGGAGGGTGGGCATCACCTTCGCCCAAGGCACCTCAGGCCCTGCCCCAGTCACCCCTGCTGCCCTCAGTGAGGAGGCCATTGACCTCCTCAGGTCACTCACTTTTGGGCAGTCTACCATTTTGAATGCCATCCAGGGTGTAGAAAGGCAGTTGCAACAAACTAATGCATTCCTGGGGGGCATTCATTCTGGTCAGGCGGCCCTTCACCGAGCCTTTCAAACTCTGGCCTCAGCACTGATGGCAGCCATTGTCCCTGTGTCTAGCCTCCCCCTCCAACTTCCTCCACCCAGGCCCAATCCCCAGTACCTCTGCCTATCCCAAGCACACCATCAGACCAGCCTGCACACACCTCACCACACAAGGGAAGCTCAGGCAAACATAAGCACCACACATCCCACAGGTACTCACGCAAGCATCACACAAATGCAGACACACCAACATCCACTGCCTCCACTGTGGCCCCCTCCTCCTCGTCTCCCTCCTCCCTCCCAGTCTCGTCTACACACACTGCATGCACTACCTCTTCAGCCACTACGTCCCTCACCAGCACACCCACCAGCACACCCCGCTCACGTGCGGTCACCACCCCCACTACCATTCACACGTCCCCTGTGTCCTCTCCCAGTGTGTCTGTGACGCCCCCTCCCAAGATACACAAACGCAGGCACACACCCACCCAACAGCCATCCACCTCACGACAGCCTCCAGCGCATGCACCTGCACCCAAAATCACCAAACGTACACCTCCTACTACCACCACTTCTTCCTCCACTCCCAAACCCCCTCCAGCTACCCGTCCCATTGTGTCCCAAAAACTTTTCATGTCCAGCCTTGACCTTTTTTTCCACACCTCCCCCACCCCTTCCATCTCATAGGTCCCGAACTAGCACCTTAGCCACAACATCTCTGGGACCACTGGTACCTGTAGTCACAGGTATGTGGAGTGCACCGGCCACCAGGACAGCCAGAGTGGCACGGAGCCACAGCACAGCCAGTCACCCCCTGTGAGGCATCAGAAGTTGGCCAGTGCCCGGCAGTAGAGGGGAAAGACTCCAGCCACCAAAGCCGCTCCCAGGGGTCCCGGTGGGAGTGTGGACTCAGCTGTGACACCTCCCAAGGTGGGGAAGGGCCACAAGAAACCCGGCAAGTCTGGGAAGAGCAGCATAGCGGAGAAGATCGCCATCATCCCTGCTGCCCAGGAGGGCCCCGCCAGCCCCATCCCAGCTGCCCAGGAGGCCACCGCCAGCCCAGCTGCCCAGGAGGGCCCCACCAGCCCCATCCCAGCTGCCCAGGAGGCCACCGCCAGCCCCAGCCCAGCTGCCCAGGAGGGCCCCGCCAGCCCCAGCCCAGCTGCCCAGGAGGGCCCCGCCAGCCCCATCCCAGCTGCCCAAGAGGACACCGCCAGCCCCAGCCCAGTTGGGCCATGAAGGTCCACCAGCACAAGCCCCGCTGGGCCATGAAGGACCGCCAGCACAAGCTCCGCTGGGCCATGAAGGACCGCCAGCACAAGCCCCGCTGGGCCATGAAGGATCGCCAGCACAAGGCCCGCTGGGCCATGAAGGACCGCCAGCACAAGCCCCGCTGGGCCATGAAGGACCGCCAGCACAAGCCCCGCTGGGCCATGAAGGACCGCCAGCACAAGCCCCGCTGGGCCATGAAGGATCGCCAGCACAAGCCCCGCTGGGCCATGAAGGACCGCCAGCACAAGCCCTGCTGGGCCATGAAGGACCGCCAACTCAAGCACCGCTGAACAGGGCACCGTCAACTCAAGCACCGCTGAACAGTGAACTGCCAAATCAAGCACTGCTGAACAGGGCACCGCCAACTCAAGCACCGCTGAACAGGGCACCGCCAACTCAAGCACCGCTGAACAGGGCACCGCCAAATCAAGCACCGCGGAACACGGCACCGCCAACTCAAGCACCGTTGAACAGGGCACCGTCAAATCAAGCACCGCTGAACAGGGCAAGCACCGCTGAACAGGGCACCGCCAACTCAAGCACCGCTGAACAGGACACCGCCAAATCAAGCACCGCTGAACAGGGCACAGCCAAATCAAGCACCGCAAGCCCATGAGCGGCAGGGGCACTGACGCAACTGGGACCAACACGGGGTGAGTGATTCACTCTGGGCACCAGTCCCCCTCCAGAACCAGTGGAGACATCCATCCACTACCTCTGTCCTTCACAGGATGAAGCACTCTGGGCACCAGTCCCCCTCGAGAACCAGTGGAGACATCCATCCACTACCTCCGTCCTTCACAGGATGAAGCACTCTGGGCACCAGTCCCCCTCCAGAACCAGTGGAGACATCCATCCACTACCTTTGTCCTTCACAGGATGAAGCACTCTGGGCACCAGTCCCCCTCTGTAGAGACTTGTGAGACTGTGGCTTTGCACTCCCCAGGATTGAACAGTGGGCAAACCACCCACTGTAGAGACTTGAGAGACTGTGGCTTTGCACTCCCCAGGATTGAACAGTGGGTATGGAGCCCCCTCGTGGATCTGGTGTCGTGCACTCATCCGGCTGAGGTGCCCCCCCTTCCCCCTGAGGTGCCTGTTGTATTTCTATCTGATGCCCCTGCAGTGTTCTCTCTGTTTTGATCTGGTATTGAGTGTGGGCCTCGCCCATGCATTTTGGGCCCAGTGGTCCACGGACTATAAATGGTGCAATACCTGGACTTGTATTATTGGTGTATTTATTTGTTTATAGTGTATGTATATTTTATAGTACTGTATTTTAATAGATTACAATGGTTACAATCATTTCCTTTGGTCTTTGCATTCTTCCTGGGGGTTTGGGGGGTGTCACTATGATATATAGATATGTATTAGTGTGTGTGTTGTAGTGGGGGGGTGGGGGTGTTGCATGTGTGTGGGCAGCAGTCACATTCACAGTTCACTCACCACATGATCACTCCACTGATATATACAACAAACTTCTGCCTCTGGCTGCATCTCAATCAACTAGGCCACACAATGACCAAAGCCATATCCTGCACAGATACTGTTTTGCCTGCACTGTTGGCAAGATGGCATTTCCAGACCATCCTCCAAAGTGCAAATGATCTGCACATCACATCAGCTGCTTGGCTCAGAATAAATTGGCAAACTTCACACATTTTAAGTAAAAAAGCCCAACACTATGGTCACTTGGCACAATTGGATCAACTGCATCTTGCCTTTGAATAAGGTCTTTGCTTACTGTAACACTAAACTGTTGCAGTTAGATGTCACAAAACAACAATTAACATTGTACATTTCACAACAAGAGGTCTAACTGCCACTGGGACAGAAGAGACTACCAACTCCACCCCCAACCTCAGATGAAGCCCTCAGTGAGAATAATACTCTTGGACTGCTGGACATGGAGGACACCCTCGGCCCAGCTAGGCAGCTTTTTCAGATGGCTACAGTGGGCCTCACTGTGCCCACATCAACTCTTCCCAGTCTGGCTGCCACAGCATCTCAGGCAGCCATTCGCCCCCCAACCTGTGTACCAAGCACAGTGTCAACAATCTTTTTCTCGCGTGCCCCAGATCCTGACTTGCAGCACAACACTTTGGACAATGAGGGTCCAGGAACAAGTGGGAACGGGCCACCTGTCACAAGGGCACAGGTCTGTGGGGGTCAGACAGGTCACCATCAGCCATGTCTTGGGGGTTTATCACGAGTCCCAAGGCATGATGGGCCAGGCACTGAAATCAACCAGCCACAGAGGGACATCCATCGGGACATGCAGGTGCAATGGGTGGCCCAGAACAACAACATGGCTTCCCTAACAGGAGTGTTGAGGGACATCAACAGCACCCTGGGCAGGGCTACTCAACATCACTCCAACCCTTCCTCTGGTGCAGCAATACCAGGCCCATCAACATCGGTGCAAGCCACTAGAAGGAAGGCCCTGCGAGGGGTACCACCAGACCCAGATACCCCTGCCTCAGTAACAGCAGATCCCCCCTTGCAAGTAGGGATTTCTAGCACAGACCCCAGGAGTTGCAGATGACTGGACACCCTACACCCAGCAAGTGACCTCTTCCTAATGGACCTCCTTTGTGTGCCACACATTAATTCTCTTGACTGATCCTCAGCCACCTACCTGTTCAAATGGGAGGAGTACGCTGGAATTTGGACTCCCAATTGCGTGGAATCTACTCAGTTGATCACAGCACTGTTGTCACTTTCCCACAGGTCATTTTTATCCTGTGCAGGCTTATTGCATAAATGACAGTCCCACAGTACAGTGCAGACTGTGTGTTGCTAGAGCATGGCCTACTTGATGTCAGTAAGCTTGCTTAGTCATTGTAGGGCCTGAGCTGGGCAGTGGTTTAGTCTTCAGGCGGAGAAATGTATTCATGTAGTCATGTCCTTGCACATACTGGCTTTTATGTGTCACACGTGGAGAGTATTGACAAATAGGAATGTTACTGAAATGTATGTGACTCATCAATTTATATGATGAGAATTGTAAACATAATCTCTTGATTTGTCTTTTGCATCCATACAGGTCAACACACATCAAAAGAAGGGAGTAAGGAGAGGCATCGCCAAGAAGGTGCAGATCTTGGGGGTCCATAGCCACCGGAGTGCCCATTGCAGAAAAAGATGGGAGGACTGAGACACTGGGTCTGGAAGATCACAGAAGCCCAGCTGGGGCTGTCCTCCCAACCTGGGTGGGTGCCTGTCGGACCATGACGCCTGTAATGGCCTGCATTCTGGTGGTAGCCTATCTGGAGCTTGATGGGTGTTCGAGGGCAACACAGAAGCCACAAGGTGGTGAGTATAGGGCATATTCCTGCCTGCCCCATTGGCAAGTGATTGAGTTAGGTTCCGACAGCATCCCCTGACAATTAGGGAAGAGCCATCTGTCACACAGTACATGAGTGATTGTGTAGACATGTAATGTGTTGTATACTGATGTGCCTTGCCAATTGGCCCAGGGACCTAGGACACTAATGGGCGGAATCCACAAACCACTTGCTCTGCAGGGATGACATATGGCTATGTACATTGATCAACCAAGTACTGTTTGTTGTTGTAGTGGATATAATTTCTATGCAACATAATTCTACTACTAAATCTTACAGGCCAAAGGTAAGTAGGTGATAGATCACTGTCCTCTGCCTGGGTAAATTTGTATATAGGCATCTGCCACCCAGAAGCTAGTTGTCTTCAGGTTAAGGTGTGTGCTGGTGCCTCACTGCAGTCTGTAATGTGAAGATGTCCAACATACATGTGACAGAGCTTACATTGTTCTTTGAATGCATCTATAGATCACTGTTTTTTTTTTGGTTAATGGGGTATATCCATTGACATGATTTATGCTCCATCACTGTTGCCGACATTCCTTCTGTCACTTGTGCCTACATGGCAGCATGTGTCCCTTTCTCTTTGAAAAAACCTTTTTAAGCTGCAGTTTCATGCATGGCATATCTATGTTGATGGGATGATGCCTGTATTCCCGCACATATATGCGTATGGCAAACGGTTTGGGGAATAGTAAATTTACAATGGGGATACATTTCATGTTGTGCTACATAAAGAAGTGTGTCACTATTGTTTATTGGCTGACACATACCCTCACCTATCCGAGCATGTCATTTGGCATGTACAACTGCAGTAGCAATGAGGGACATGACAGGTAGGCCTAGAGTTTAGAGCAACTATGTGAATATCTATGCCCTTGTTGTGGCATCCTGTGGACACATACACTACACATGTGTAATGGGTAAGGTTTGTGCCCTGACTCTTGGCATGCATCATGGAGTGACTGGCAGTAATGTTGAAATCACATGAGTTTGGGTACAGACATTCATCCACACGCAGACATCTGGGTTTGCATGACCAAAATTGGGACAGCTTTCCATTGTGTAACATGTTAAGGGCCTTCTACAGGTACTTAGTAATCTCTGTGTCTCTCCAACGTTCAAAGGATTAATGGCTTCTACTGATGATCTCAGAGTATTTCATTGTAAGGGAATCAAGATATTAATGGTGATTACCCTGGGGCTTGCTGATTCATTGTGTTGTGTATTTTGGGTACATCTCTCCCTGACATATTGCACATGATGTCTACAGAGTCCATTTCCATGCCACATGTGTGGCCTATCTGAGCAAAATTAATGCTACCTCCATGACTCTATTGGGACAAATATCACTTGGTGAAGTGTTCATTGTTGATATGTTTCTAGTGTGACATAGGTATTTCCATGTCACCTTCTCCAGGATATTTTCCTATTGTCATCAACATGGGATGATTTTGTATCATCATTTCTTATTGTTGGCTCATCATGTATGTGATAAATAGATGTGTGCATGACCTTGTGTGGGATCTGTGGAAATGCATTTTGCGTTGGCCTACTATTGTATGCCACAGGTGACTGCCATCTGCTCCATGGGGCAAAGCTTTGAGGGTGATGCTGTTTCCTAATGGTTGAATGGTTATCAACATGGCATGATTTTGTACCATCATTTCTTATTGTTGGCTCATCATGTATGTGATAAATAGATGTGTACGTGACCTTGCGTGTGATCTATGGAAATGCGTTTTGCATTGGCCTACTATTGTTTGCCAATAGGTGATTGCCATCTGCTCCATAGGGCAAAGCTTTGAGGGTGATGCTGTCTCCTAATGGTTGAATGGTTATTATGACAACACAACTTCAGCCATGCAATTGTAGTTGTCTGAGATCCTGGTTTTCCTGTGGTCAACTGTTGACAGTTCAGATGGCATGCATGCATATGGCATGGCACATGTATGGGCCACTTAAATTGAGTTTGTTGCTGGGGCCTACTTGACATCATGGTAATGTATGCTAATAAGAGGTATTGATCAAGTGTGATCATGGACATGTGATGACATTATTTCTCTTTTTTTATTTGAAGCATCAACACGTGCAAGCGAAGCAGACGGAGCACAGCCAAGTAGGAAAGCATCACTCCACTGGACCTCTGGTCAAGATAACACTGACACAGAGGGAACCAGTGGCCTGGAGAGAGAGGTGACTTCTTCAGGGGGACTGCTACATCCTCATGATCATTGGATTCTTCCTCCAGTGGACACACCCTAGTGGTGGCGGACCCATTCGAGTATCCCCCTTGACCATCCTTGTCTGCCATCACCTATTCTATCACGGCCATCCCTGTTGTTGCCCACCAAGTTGGCCACTCCGCTCACCCAGGAGGGTGGGCATCTCCCTTGCACAGGCACCTCCGCCCCTGCCCCTCTTACTTCTGATTCCCTCAGTGAGGAGGCTATTGACCTCCTGAGAAGTATCTCTGTGGGTCAGACAGCCATTTTGAATGCTATTCAGGGATTGGCACGTCAGCTACAACAGACCAATACATTCCTGAAAGGCATTCATCATGCAATGTCTGGCCTACATAGATCTTTTCAATGTCTAGCATCCACACTGATGGTGCTAATCACCCCCTACCTTCCTCCCCCTCTACCTCCTTCTTCTTACTCCAAATCCCTCCTTCCACTACCTAGCCAAAGCATACAGACACATTTGCACACATCTACAACACACAAGAGCAGCACACACAAACGCAAGCACCACAAAACACACCGGCATGCACACAAACAACAGACACCCACAGATACAACAACAGTCACCGCTTCCCCAGACACCCACTCCATCCCCAGCATATGCACAGGCACAACACCAACAGTCAGTGACATATCCACCACACCCATCATACCCACAGACACCACCACAGCAGAACCCTAGACATCCACCACAAGCACCATACCCGCAGCCATTACCCCAACAGCCAAACACACATCCACCACTACTCCTCCAGGACTTCTATCTCTCAATTCCCCAAAACACACAAATGCACTTACTCATCCACCCTCGAGATACTCATCAAACACAAGCATACCTACTAGAAACACGCACTCACAACATCAACATCTGCACAGGAGACAAATACTCCCTTGACCTCCAAATCCCAACCCCCTTCTGATGACCGTCCCAGTGTACCTAAAAAAGGTTTTATGTTTGACCTTAACCTTTCCCCTGTGCCCTCTACACTGTCCCAACCCCAAGAGGCCCCCACTCACCTCCAAGCCCTTCCCTTCGACTTCCACAGCCCTACCTGCCACCCTACAGGCTCCAACACCTCTCCCCCAAGACGTCTACCCCTCCTAAAAAACAGACCACACCTCCCAAATCCAAAACCAAACCCCTCTCTCCCAAATACAGGTGTTCCTTCCTGGAGAAGTTCCAAGGCAGTTAAGAGTCAAGTTTTGGTACAATAATGTGCTATAATGGACCAAAAAATGGGCTGACCAATGGCCTTTATTTGAATTCATTTGGTTATAATAAACCCAAAAAGTTGCTATTTTACTGGGTACTCGTTTGTCCTGTAATCCCACTCCTACTATTGTGTTGTTCCTGAGTGACTTGTGAAGTGGCCTACTGCTGTGTGTGTTTCAGCCTGCTTGCTGTTACTTTTGCTGTTGTTTGAGGGTGACTTTGTGGACAGTAATGTTGTCCCCCAAGACAAGGGTATATTGTAAGTGTATGTGTTAGACCTGACAGCCTTAGGGTGGTCACCCCTAACTTTTTGCCTGCCTCCCTCCACTTTTTGGACACTGTTTTTGCAGGCTTTTAGACTCTGCGCACTTTATCACTGCTAACCAGTGCTAAAGTGCATATGCTCTCTCCCTTTAAACATGGTAACCTTGGATCATACCTGATTGGACTATTTAATTTACTTAAAAGTCCCTAGTAATGTCCACTATATGTGCCTAGGGCCGGTAGATTACATGCTACTAGTGGGCCTGCAGCATTGGTTGTGCCACCCACTTAAGTAGCCCCTTTACCTTGTCTCAGGCCTGCCATTGCAAGGCCTGTGTGTGCAGTTTCACTGTCACCTCGACTTGGCATTTAAAAGTACTTGCCAAACCTAAACCTCCCCTTTCTCCACATATAAGTCACCTCTAATGTGTGCCCTAGGTAACCCCTAGAGCAGGGTGCTGTGTGGGTGAAAGGCAGGACATGTACCTGTGTAGTTTACATGTCCTGGTAGTGTAAAACTCCTAAATTTGTTTTTGCACTACTTTGAGGCCTGCTCCCTTCATAGGCTAAGATTGGGGCTGCCCTCATACAGTATTGAAGTGGTAGCTGCTGATCTGAAAGGAGTAGGAAGGTCATATTTAGTATGGCCAGAATGGTAATACCAAATCCTGCTGACTGGTGAAGTTGGATTTAATATTACTATTCTAGAAATGCCACTTTTAGAAAGTGAGCATTTCTTTCCACTTAAATCTTTCTGTGCCTTACAATCCACGTCTGGCTGGGCTTGGTTGACAGCTCCTTGTGCATTCACTCAGACACACCCACATCTGCATTTTGAATGGGTCTTCCTGGGCTGGGAGGGTGGAGGGCCTGCTCTCACACAAAGAACTGCCACACCCCCTACTGGGACCCTGGCAGACAGGATTGAACTGAAAGGGGACCTGGTGCACTTCTTAGCCACTCTGTGAAGTCTCCCCCACTTCAAAGGCACATTTGGGTATAAAACAGGGCCTCTGCCCTACCTCATCAGACACTTACTGGAGAAGAAACCTGAACCAGAACCTGCATCCTGCCAAGAAGAACTGCCTGGCTGCCTAAAGGACTCACCTGACTGCTTTCTACAAAGGACTGCTGCCTTGCTGTTGCCCTGCTGCCCTGCTGAACTCTTGTCTGGCTGTAAAAGTGCTCTCCAAGGGCTTGGAGAGAGTTTGCCTCCTGTTCCCTGAAGTCTCCGGATCAAAAAGACTTCTCTTTTTCATTTGGACTCTTCGTGCGCCGAAACTTTAACGCACAGCTTGCTCTGCGGCGAGAAAATCACCGCACACTGACGCTGATCGACGCGACACCTTCGGGGCGACCGGAACTTCGACGCATGGCCTCGCAAGGACAACGCCGCCCGACTTCCAGAGGGGAAATCGACGCCTGCGGTGAGACCGAGAATTCCACGCACAGCCTCCCGGAATGACACGCAGCCGGAAAACAAGCCGAAGAATCCATGCACAGACCCCGGGACATCTGGTAATCCCGCGACCCACAGAAAGAGACTGTCCGCGCGCCGGAAAACGACGCACGACTTCCCCGCGTGAAAAATAACGATGCAAGTCCGTGTGTGCAGGGGAGAAATCGACGCACACATCATTTTTCGACGTATTTCTTCTTCTGCGGCCCTTTGCTGAGATTTTCCACTTTAAACCAGGCATTGGCATGGGCACTGCAGGGGCCCCCAGGGGCCCCACGACACCCCTCACCGCCATCCTGTTCCTGGCGGGCGGAACCGCCAGGAACAGGATGGCGGTGAGGGGGTCGGAATCCCCCATGGCGGCGCAGCAAGCTGCGCCGCCATGGGGGATTCCCAGGGCAGCGGAAAACCGGCGGGAGACCGCCGGTTTTCCTCTTCTGACCGCGGCCGAACCGCCGCAGTCAGAATGCCCTAGGGAGCACCGCCAGCCTGTTGGCGGTGCTCCCGCGGTCCCCGGCCCTGGCGGTATTTACCGCCAGGGTCGGAATGACCCCCTTTATATCACTTTTCAGTGATATCTCTACAATTTCACATTGCATCTTTATTCGTTTTGACCTACAATTATCCTGATAAATATTATATATTTTTCTAAACACTGTGGTGTATTTTTGTGGTGCTATATTGTGTTATTGTATGATTTATTGCAAAAATACTTTACACATTGCCTTCTAAGTTAAGCGTGACTGCTCGTGCCAAGCTACAGAGGGTGGGCACAGGATAATTTTGGATTGTGTGTGACTTACCCTGACTAGAGTGAGGGTTCTTGCTTGGACAGAGGGTAACCTGACTGCCAACCAAAAACTCAATTTCTAACATTGGTGATCAGCGGTGAGGATAGGACTTGTATTTGTGCAGTGACATACAGTAGCTAAGTATTTCAGTACCTACCCACAGTTGAAGGTCAACTTGATTTTTATCTCTTTTTTTTGCAAATTCGTTTTTCCTGACAATTTTCAAAAACTAAATCCTCACTCAACATGTCTCTGACTGGGTCTCAAGTAGGAGACTTTGACCTAGCCCTGTTGGATACATATACGATCAAACAGCTAAGAGGGTTCTGCAGGGTGATGAGAGTACCCACCCAAGGGGCCTCTAAAAAGGAGGACTTTCAAGTGGTGCTGAGGGCCTGGGCAGAAGCCCATTTAGAGGAGGATGATGAGGAAGAGGAGCCAGAAAATGGCCCCTCATAGGATTTGTTGCTATCAGTGGATGATGTTACCACTGCAATTGTGCCCCCTTCCAGACCAGGGAGCAGTGTCTCTGTGCAAAGCCTGACCGCAGAGGAAAGGAGAGAAGAAAGGGAGTTCCAATTGCAAGTGGCAAAACTGAAAATTGAAGACAAACAAGCTGAGGCTGAAAGAACAGCCAAACAGGTGGAAGCTGAAAGAGCTTTGGCTGAAAAGAAACTATTGTTGGCTCATGAACTGAGTCTCAAGGAGCTAGAGATCAAGGCGAGACAGTCTGAATCCAGCAACAATGGTGGCAGCATACAGACAGGACCTGCTAGAGAAAAGAAGGTTCGTATACCCAAAAACGTGGTGCCCAGTTTTGTGGTGGGAGATGACATAGATAATTGGTTAGCTGCTTATGAAGTTGCACTAAGGGCTCACGAGGTTCCTGAAGGGCAATGGGGGGTAGCTATGTGGGGTTATGTGCTGCCATTGGGGAGGGACACACTTCTGACATTGGATCAACCTGATCAAAACACATACCCACTTCAGAAAGCCACTTTACTTGCCAAGTTTGGGCCGATCCCCTGAGGGATACCGTCAGAGGTTCAGGGACATCACCAAACAAACCACACAAACATGGGTAGATGTCTTTGTCTTTTCCAGTAAGGCACTGAATGGATGGGTGCGGGGCAACAAAGTAGATAATTATAAAGGGTTATATGACTTGATTCTGAGAGAGCATATGCTCAATACTACTTATACAGAGTTGCGCCAGCACTTGGTAGATAGTAAGCTGACTGATCCCAGGAAGTTTGCTGAGGAGGCGGGCCTCTGGGTTAGCACCAGAGTGTCCAAAAAGGTACCTGGGGGGGACACCCACAAAGGTGGTCAGGGTTCCCAACAGAAGAAAGAGGGGGGAGATAAACTTACAGATAAGGAACTCTCCAAAGGCCCCCAAAAGAATTCCCAGGGAGGGGGTGGCAACCATTCCTTCACCAGATTTGGGAAAAAGCCAGGGACTTATGATAAATCAGGGAGATCTAACGGCAAATGCTTAGAGTGCTACCAATATGGTCACTATAAAGGCGACCTCCAGTGCTCCAAGAGGGCACCGTCCACTACTGGACAGACACCTGGGTTGACTAGTGTAGCGCTCGGGGGGAGATGGACCCAGATAGCTTTGGGGAGCAGGTAGAGATTTCCCTAGTGTCCCTGGGAGAAGGAGAAATGGTGCCCAAAGCCCACATGCCCCAAAATACTTCCAAGTAGAGGCATTGGGTTACCATTGATGGGCAAAAGGTGGAGGCTCTGCATGACACAGAAGCCAGTATGACTACTATCAAGAGTCAGCTGGTGTTAACAGAGCAGATAGTCCCTAATACATTCCACCAGGTCATAGTCGCTGACAATCGTGAGAGTCACCTACCGGTGGCTATGGTTCCCTTTGAGTGGGGGGAGGGGGGTCTCTGGTACTCTGAAAGTAGCTGTGAGTCCTGCCATGCCTGTAGATTGTCTGTTAGGCAATGATCTTGAGCATACTGCTTGGAAAGAAGTAGAGCTCAGATCTCACCTGGAGATGTTAGGGTTACCTAAGTGGGTCTGCATGACCACACGGTCCATGGCTGACCGAGAGGGAAGTCAAGGGCGTCTGGAGCCTGGAACAATGGCCCAGAGAATTGCCAAGAGGAGGGGCAAGGGGCGCGGGAAACCGGTCCCAGAAGTTCCCGCAGTGGTTGACGGGGCTCCTGAGGAGGAGGCTCCCTAGCCAACTGGGGAAGACATTGCCACCCTAGGTGATCTACCTGAGCTTGCTGGCTGGCAAGTTGAGGATGGACCCACCAGGGAGGAATTCTGCAAGGCGCAGAAAGAATGTCCCACTCTAGAGGGTCTGAGGAAGCAAGCCTCAGCCCAGGCGGCAGGTGAAGCCTCTGGCGATCACCACATATATTGGGAGAATGATCTCCTCTACAGTGAGCCTAAGATTCCGGCCATTGGGGCAGCGTGTGCGCTGGTGGTCCCCCAGTTTTACCGAACCTTCCTACTGGGTCTGGCTCACGACATTCCTCTGGCAGGACACTTGGAGTAAGGCAAGACCTTTGACAGGCTTGTCACCCACTTTTATTGGCCCAAAATAAGGACAAACTCAGATACATTCTGTAGATCTTGTCCTACCTGCCAGGCCAGTGGTAAAACAGGAAAAAGGGTTAAGACCCCCCGATTCCACTTCCTGTCGTTGGCACCCCCTTTGAAAGGGTGGGCATCATCATTGTTGGTCCCTTGGACCCCAAAACTGCCCTAGGCAACAGGTTCATCCTGGTTTTGGTGGGCCATGCCACCCGTCACCCAGAGGCAATACCTCTGAGGACCGGTAACTGCACCGGTGGTGACCAGAACTCTGATGGGGATATTTACCCATGTGGGATTCCCAAAGGAGATAGTGTCTGACAGAGGCACTAACTTCATGTCTGCATACATGAAGTCTATGTGGGATGCGTGTGGTGTAACCTACAAGTTCACCACACCCTATCACCCCCAATCTAATGGTCTTGTGGAGAGATTCAACAAGACCTTGAAAGGCATGATTGGTGGCCTCCCTGAGGCCCTGAGGTGTAAGTGGGACATCCTCTTACCATGCCTTCTCTTTGCTTACAGAGAGGTACCCCAGAAGGGGGTAGGGTTCAGTCCCTTTGAGCTTCTCTATGGGTACCCTGTCAGGGGACCCTTAAGCATTGTCAAGGAGGGGTTGGAGAAAGCTCCAAAGGCACCCCCTCAGGATGTGGTCAGCTACATGTTGGCCCTCCGCAACCAGATGACCCGCTTCTGGAAAGAGGCCAAAAGTAACCTTGAGACCAATCAAGAGGTAATGAAACGCTGGTATGACCAGAAGGCCACCCTGGTAGAGTTTCAACCTGGAGACAAAGTGTGGGTAATGGAGCCAGTAGAGCCTAGAGCTCTCCAGGACTGCTGGACTGGCCCATTTGAAGTAAAGGAGCAGAAAGGGGAGGCCACTTACCTAGTGGACCTCCAAACCCTGAGGAACCCCCTAAGGGTGCTCCATGTCAACCGACTGAAGCCTCATTTTGAGAGGTCTGAAATCAACATGCTTCTGGTCACAGATGAAGGAATGGAAGACGAGAGTGAACCTCTCCCCGACCTCCTCTCTGCCCAAGAAGGTGATGGGTCAGTGAAAGGTGTCATTCTCTCTGACTCCCTGACTCTAAACCAGAGAGGAGACTGCTATGAGCTGTTGGAGCAGTTCTCCCCCCTGTTCTCCCTTACTCCTGGACTGACCCACCTCTGTGTTCATGACATTGACACAGGTGACAGTCTCCCTGTGAAGAACAAAATTTACAGGTTATCGGATAAGGTGAAGGCCAGCATCAAGGAGGAGGTCTCCAAGATGTTAGCTTTAAGGGTTATCGAGAAATCCAGTAGTCCCTGGGCCAGCCCGGTGGTGTTGGTCCCTAAGGCTACTGCCCCAGGTGCGAAGCCAGAACTCCGGTTCTGTGTGGACTACCGGGGTCTCAACTCAGTCACACGGACTGATGCTCACCCCATCCCCCGAGCTGGTGAGCTCGTTGACAGACTGGGCGCTGCCAAGTTCCTGAGTACGTTTGATCTTACTTCAGGGTACTGGCAGATCGCCCTGACTGAGGGGGCTAAAGAGAGATCCGCATTTTCCACCCCTGATGGCCTTACCAGTTCCGGGTGATGCCATTTGGGTTGAAAAATGCCCCAGCTACCTTCCAACGGTTGGTTAACGGGGTCCTAGCTGGCAAGGATGCCTTCTGTGCAGCCTACCTGGACAACATAGCTGTCTACAGTTCCATCTGTGAGGAACACCTGCTCCACCTCAAGGAGGTGCTTCAGGCCCTGCCACAGGCAGGCCTGACCATCAAGGCTAGTAAGTGCCAGATTGGGCAGGGTTCCGTGGTGTACATGGGACACCTAGTGGGTGGTGGCAAGGTACAGCCTCTCCAGGCCAAGATTGAAACTATCAAGGCCTGGCAAGGCCTGGCAACCTCCTAGAACACAGACTGAGGTGAGAGCCTTTTTAGGCCTCACAGGATACTACTGCAGATTTGTCAAGGGCTATGGTACCATTGTGTCACCCTTGACAGAACTCACTTCCAAGAAACAACCTAGGTTGGTGAATTGGACAGAGGCTTGTCAGAAAGCCTTTGACTCTCTGAAGGAAGCCATGTGCACGGCCCCCGTGCTCAAGGCCCCTGACTACTCCCAGGAATTATTCATGTAGACAGACGCTTCAGAGCATGGCATAGGGGCGGTCCTAGCACAGCTAAATGAGGAGGGCCTAGACCAACCAGTAGTCTTTATTAGCAGAAGGATATTACCACGGGAACAGAGGTGGAGTGCTATTGAGAGAGAAGCTTTTGCTGGGGTCTGGGCACTGAAGAAGCTGAGGCCATACCTGTTTGGGACTCACTTCTGGGTTCAGACAGACCACAGGCCCCTCAGATGGGTCATGCAGATGAGGGGTGAAAATCCTAAACTCAGGGGATGGACTTTATGGTGGAACATCACCCAGGGGTTGACCACGCCAATGCTGATGGTCTGTCCAGATACTTCCGCCTTAGCGATGAGAGCTCACAGGAGGTCGGGTAGCTCTCCCCACTTTCAGCTGGGGGGGACACATGTTAGACCTGACAGCCTTAGGGTGGTCACCCCTAACTTTTTGCCTGCCTCCCTCCACTTTTTGGACACTGTTTTTGCTGGCTTTTAGACTCTGCGCACTTTATCACTGCTAACCAGTGCTAAAGTGCATATGCTCTCTCTCTTTAAACATGGTAACCTTGGATCATACCTGATTGAACTATTTAATTTACTTATAAGTCCCTAGTAATGTGCCTAGGGTCTGTAGATTAAATGCTACTAGTGGGCCTGCAGCACTGGTTGTGCCACCCACTTATGTAGCCCCTTTACCTTGTCTCAGGTCTGCCATTGCAAGGTCTGTGTGTGCAGTTTCACTGTCACCTCGACTTGGCATTTAAAAGTACTTGCCAAGCCTAAACCTCCCCTTTCTCCACATATAAGTCACCTCTAATGTGTGCCCTAGGTAACCCCTAGAGCAGGGTGCTGTGCGGGTGAAAGGCAGGACATGTACCTGTGTAGTTTACATGTCCTGGTAGTGTAAAACTCCTCAATTCGTTTTTGCACTACTGTGAGGCCTGCTCCCTTCATAGGCTAAGATTGGGGCTGCCCTCATACAGTATTGAAGTGGTAGCTGCTGATCTGAAAGGAGTAGGAAGGTCATATTTAGTATGGCCAGAATGGTAATACCAAATCATGCTGACTGGTGAAGTTGGATTTAATATTACTATTCTAGAAATGCCACTTTTAGAAAGTGAGCATTTCTTTTCACTTAAATCTTTCTGTGCCTTACGATCCACGTCTGGCTGGGCTTGGTTGACAGCTCCTTGTGCATTCACTCAGACACACCCCAAACACAGGGTACTCAGCCTCACTTGCATACATCTGCATTTTGAATGGGTCTTCCTGGGCTGGGAGGGTGGAGGACCTGCTCTCACACAAAGGACTGCCACACCCCATACTGGGACCCTGGCAGACAGGATTGAACTGAAAGGGGACCTGGTGCACTTCTTAGCCACTCTTTGAAGTCTCCCCCACTTCAAAGGCACATTTGGGTATAAAACAGGGCCTCTGCCGTACCTCATCAGACACTTGCTGGAGAAGAAACCTGAACCAGAACCTGCATCCTGCCAAGAAGAACTGCCTGGCTGCCTAAAGGACTCACCTGACTGCTTTCTACAAAGGACTGCTGCCTTGCTGTTGCCCTGCTGCCTTGCTGAACTCTTGTCTGGCTGTAAAAGTGCTCGCCTCCTGTTCCCTGAAGTCTCAGGATCAAAAAGACTTCTCTTTTTCATTTGGACTCTTCGTGCGCCGAAAATTTTGACGCACAGCTTGCTCCGCGGCGGGAAAATCGCCGCACACCGACGCTGATCGACGCAACACCTTCGGGGCGACCGGAAATTCGACGCACGGCCTCGCAAGGACAACGCCGCCCGACTTCCAGAGGGGAAATCGACGCGACGCCTGCCGTGAGACCGAGAATTCCACGCACAGCCTCCCAGAATGACACGCAACCTGAAAACAAGCCGAAGAATCCACGCACAGACTCCAGGACATCTGGTAATCCCGCGACCCGCAGAAAGAGACTGTCCGTACGCTGGAAAACGACGCACGACTTCTCCGTGAAAAATAACGACGCAAGTCCGTGTGTGCAGGGGAGAAATCGACGCACACATCATTTTTCTACGTATCTCTTCTTGTACGGCCCTTTGCTGAGATTTTCCACTTACCAGGTACTTTGTGCTTGAAAGAGACTTTTTTTGCTTTTTAAAGACCTAAGACACTTTATATCACTTTTCAGTGATATCTCTACAATTTCACATTGCATCTTTATTCGTTTTGACCTACAATTATCCTGATAAATATTACATATTTTTCTAAACACTGTGTGGTGTATTTTTGTGGTGCTATACTGTGTTATTGTATGATTTATTGCACAAATACTTTACACATTGCCTTCTAAGTTAAGCCTTACTGCTCGTGCCAAGCTACCAGAGGGTGGGCACAGGATAATTTTGGATTGTGTGTGACTTACCCTGACTAGAGTGAGGGTTCTTGCTTGGACAGAGGGTAACCTGACTGCCAACCAAAAACCCCTAACAGTATGGATATGTGAGTGTTCATGTAATGGAGGTGTCATGGCATTGTATACTGTTTGTTGTTTAAGTATTTCATTTGTGTGGTCCAATGTGAGCATGTATGGCGTTAGACTTGTCCCCCTGATATGGATCATGTATTCATCTGATATGTGTCAGCTTCAGATTTGTTTGTGCAGACATGGAGTGTGTTCAGTTGTGCCAGCTTTGGTTGCATTTGACTGTACATGTGTCCTATTAGCTGTGTGTACCTTGCAGCCATTTCCCGTAGCTGTATGTCCCACACAGTTGGAGTTGTATGTGCTTTGTTGACTTGCACTTCCACATTATGCAGATAGGCATGTCATTTGGGTCTAGTATTGTTTGTCCCCGAGATAGCTGTATTGCCATTTCCTCTGCAAATGTTTTTTATGGCCATGTACAAAGTGATATGTTTCCCAGTGCAGCTTCCTTCCCTTAGTGCTCTTAAGTGTCCTATCCAAATTGTGCAGATATTGTTGGCATTGTAATCTTTGCCTCTGCCGAGGTCACATTGGCAATGTGCAACTTCGTAATGTGTCCGGCGGAAACACATGCTCTGCCAGCCTGTTTGTGCTGCCTGGTGGCCGTGGCCGTCTATACTGACTGGTGCTGGTGGGACTGCCGAGGTATTTGCTCCATAGACCTGCATGACTCATAATACAGCAGTTCGACCGCAACCTGACGGAGGTCAGAAAGCCACCTCCGACATGGCGGGCAAGAGACCGCCAAACTCGTAATGAGTCCCATAGTGTGTTACATTGCCGTAATTTCCATAATTTTGTAAGTGTGCAGTATATTAGTTTCTTATTTAATGTATGTTATTTTTAAAATATTTATAATTTAGAAAACATAATTTAAAGAATGGGTTTCTAGTGTGGGCATAAATGTACATTTGTTTTACAAGTTTGCTAAATTTTAAATTGTTATTGTGTAATATGATTTGCTTTTAATTACATTTTAAATTGTTATTGCTTTTATTATTCTATTCTTAAATTAATTTGATGTATTATTTTTGAAAATTTGACTCTTTATATTTAAACTTTAAGAACATTTTTAATTGGTACTTTTTTCTAAATCCTCCTGATTTAGCATCTTTAGCTAATGTCTCATTTTTGATAAGTAAAATGAAGTTCTCTACAGAAATAATTGTTGTAGAATGCATTTTAGAATTTCATGGGAGCAGTAAGATATGAACCCTGAAAAATCAACTGTGGGAAAACTGGGATGATTGCAGAAGCCTGCTGAATTAATGCCCCCATTTGTCACTTATGGTGGTGCTTTCCTGACTCTGATGGTGCCCTGGGCACTGCTAAACAGACCCAGGGCCTGTGCTCTGATTAAAATGAGTATGCAAATTAGGCTAATTATAATGGACTATGCCCACCTACCCATAAGTCCCTATTATATGGTAGGGTATGTAGGTTTAGGGACCCTAGCACAAATACTATGCCCATGGGTGTACTGCTGAGGTGCCCAGTGTCATTTTTAAAGGAGGCCTGCCTCGCTGGCTGCTTTTAAATTAAAGTTATCTTCAAATTCAACTTTGGCATTAAAAGTATACTTCCACTGTCTTCAACTCCCTTTTTTCTACATATAGGTCACCCCTAAATTGTGGCCTTGGTACTCCAGGGTTGGGTACCAATTAGCAGGAACTTTGTAAAATATGTTTTTTAAGCCCTGTTGAGGGAACAATATCTACATTTATTTGCCCCCATTGCAGTAAATGAGTTACACAGGCTAACATAGGGAGACTTTATTTTTAATTAATAAAGACTCAAAAGGAGCTAGATATTTCAAGTTTGGTATCAAACTGATAATAAATGGAACAACATGCCATTGTTGAATTTAATATAACTGGCACCTAGAAAGAGTTTTAGAACTCTTCCTAAAAGTTACAATTTGTAGTGCCCTTCTCTGATTAGGCTACCTTGATGAAGTGTGAAGTGGCTTGTGCTGAACACAAAGTAAGTGCCTCAGGGAGGAGATCTTCCTCAGCAGATAGTGAAACAGAATAGGGGGAGAGCAGCCAAACTGGAGTTCAAAAGAGGGAAAGACATTTTGGGCAGCTCTGGATCTCCCCCATTTCCTGCAAACCTAGACAGCCAGGTGCCCTCCTGAATAGATTATGAGAGGGCTGGAGAAGGGTGTGTTAATGGAACATAGCCAAACCAGTGGGTGGGCTCAGCCAGACCTAATCTCCAAAGATGAATTTCTGCCATTGTGGATTTTTGTGGAATTTTGCTCCCTGGGATTGATATTGTCACACTTCCCAGGAAGTGGTCTCTTAAGAGGGTGGTGGCCTGCACATGATTGGTCAAGATCCCCCCCTGCTTTCCACCTCAGGAGAAAGGATACATATGGCAGAGCTGCACCCACACCTCGGATACCTACCAGGAACAAAGTCAAGAAGAAGAAGGACTGTCTTGCTGGGCCCCTGACCTGCACCTGGAAACTGCACTCTGAAGGACTGCACCAGCTGCACACTTGGCCTTTACCACAAGAAGAACTTTGCCTGGCTTCAACTGGTCCAAGAATGGACTCCCTGTTTGGTATAGGTAGAAAATAGCTAACCAGACTCCCCTGCATCAAAATCTGAAGAAACTGACCAGCTGACCACTGTCTAGTGGTCATTTCTAAGTTTGAGCCAGGAGCATTCTGGAAGTTGGAGTCCTATCCCTCAAAGAGTGACATCAGAGCTTCTGGAACCTTTGGGGTGAGCTGTGGTCTCCGAAAGGACCTTCAAAGACTTTCTGGAAGAAGATCCAGAAGTTTGGAGAGGATTGGTGAACTTTTGGTAAAAAAGCTCCTTAAATTGACCGACCCGACGTCGTGAGTCAAGGTGGCTTATGTCCACCACGATCCGACCTGACTTACAGGTTTGTCCCGTTGAAAAGCTCCAGGACCGCAGACTTCCAGGATTCACCGGGGGATCCTGGAAAGGTAATCTGATTATGTTAACTCAAATTCAGCTTGCTGTGGAGAGTCATCCGACGTTGGAGAGAAAAAGCTCCAAAAAAGTGTCAAAGTCTGAATGTAAAAAGTTGTCCAAGGCTTTATGTGCAGCACATCTGAAGAGGGTTCCAGGGACATGGGATCCAATTTCAAGCTCAGCCAAGATGAAGATTTCCATCTTGAAAAATTGACTAAGTCTGAAGGTAGAATTCTTCACTGAGGTCTCCAGGTCTCCTGCGACGGGTATCTGAAGAGGGCTCCAGGGAGGTCAGATCAAATCTGCGACTTTGTACTGGTGAAGAAAATTTTCAAGAAAAAGACCAAGGGGGTGTGGTCTGGCCTCGATGATGATGGTCGCCAGATCTCAGAGCTCCTAGAGGAGATGGACCCTAGACGGACATGGGGGCACCTGTGGGGCTGTGAGTAACGCCAATTGTGCTTTGAGGGAGCTTCCATGTGGTGTGTCCTGACTGTTGGACCAAAGGAGGGCCTCCCCTACCGCATATGCCTTCCCCATGCTGAACACATGCAGGACATGCAGGAGAGGCCTAGCCAGCTGAGCGAGACGCCAGCCTTGCACGCTCATCGGGAGGAGTCAGAGGTGAGCTGAGGACACTCCTCAGGACCAGACCGGCGGCCCCACCACTAGCACTTCAACAGCGGACCCCGTGGGGGTCTCCTCCCCTCTCTTCCTGCTGTTATGGATTAATGTTCCTCAGCTGAATAGGAAACCCCTTTTTTAGTCTCTCTTGGAAGCCTCTCCCATCCCCCCATAAAGCACCACCCCGCACCAGCACCACACCAACACCGCAAAAATGGACAATAGAGGGCTTCCCTCCACCCCATCTGATCGACCCCTCTTCAGCATAGCACTGTGAGACCTCGCACTGCCATTCTGTACCGTGACGGCGAGAGTGAGCTTGTGGGAGCTGGCAAGACCCCAGTGTGCTGATTAGGAAAACAAGAAGGAGACCGAGAGATACGCTGAGGGGTTGGTACCCTCCTCCCCCACTGACATCACAGCACCAGATGACACGGGCCCTTCTTAAGATGCCATCCCTCACACTATACAGAACTGCAGATCTCAACTGGTCTCGGCATGGCTCGCCATGTCTCAGCTTTCTGCCTGCAACCCCCAGCAACCTCCCCTGACTGCCCTCCCAGGGGACCTCCGCTACCTGCACCTTGAGGAACATGCATCTACGGACCAGCAAGTGGGCCCACGGAGGAACCACCACCTGTTGTGTCACTGACCTCCCAGGGAAAGTATGGGCACAGGCTTGGAGGCAGCAGAGACCCATGAGCAGAGGTTCTCCAAGCCGTGAGCGCCCGATGATTATAGCACCGAGCAACCCCGCCTGCCCAACAGGCAATGTCACTCGTGGGACCTAGTGAAGTGGAAAGGGCCTCCTAGTGGAGCGGGACCGGACCAGACAGTAGCAGTGCTCAGAGATGCGGACTCTTGGAGTTGGAGACTCTACATCGCCAGTGACGCCTCCCCATACCCCCCAACCCTGCACAAGGGACACTGAGCGTGCGATGACCAGGGTGGCCTCTTTGGTCTCTGGTGTGAAATAGCAGTAGAGCAACTACCCCCGCCCTTAACAAAAGACATTGGCCTCCATTTGGGTGCCAGTGCTCACCAGGACAGGCTCTGACCGAGGACTGCGTCTGTATCCCCACTGAGCAAGCTCCTATAATTGGATTTGGGGACAGCTTTTAGCCTTCTCCCTCTCCCCCTATTACTGAAACCTGTACATTCAAAAGTAGAGTGGACCCGGAACTCAAGCATGCAGCCCTAACACAAAGAGCCTGTCCTAGAGATGCCCAATGGCAAACCTGCAGGTAAATCCTCTGTTAAACCAGTGAGATAACTTCTCTTCTCAGAAGCTCGCCAACCCTCATGCTCCATGACTTCTGCCAAAGGATTACAGTCGGCGGACTTGCCCCACACCACAGCTTGCCCAGCACAGGATGCAACTTTGGAGCGCATACTCCAGGAAGTCACAGCTGTGGGCCGCAGATTTGGAGGAATGGACTCCACTATATCCTCGCTCGCAGCAGAGACAAAATCCATATGCATAGACATTGTGGGTTTCCAATCCTGAGTGTCGGGGTTGGAGCAGCAAGTGGTGGCAGTGGAGGACCATCTCAACACCACACCGGACCATGATCATGAACTTTTATACCCCCGCACTAAGCTTATTGATCTGTAGGACAAGAATTGCAGAGACAATGTCTGCTTTTTTGGATTCCTGGAACAATCAGAAGGGACAGACATCCAAGCTTTTCTATGGAATTCCCTCCCTACTGTAAAGGGCTTAACCTTTGACCCACCATTGCAGAGGGTGCAACGTCTCTGCCCAAGGCAGCAAGATGGCACATCCAGGCCCCAGCTGAATAATACAGATCCGCCAACCCCTCCTCGCAGCCCGCTCTCATAGACCATTCAGAGCTGATGGATATGAAGTCTACATTTCAGCAGACTTCTCAAAAGAGACCAACGACCATCGAAAGTAATTCCTCTCACTACGACCCCGACTATGCCAACTGGATGTGAAATATGTTTTTTTTTACCTAGCGCAGATGTGGATCACCAAAAATGGCAAGTCAAAAGATTTTTATGAACCAGAAGACCTATGAATTTTCGGGACAACCTGTTGACCCAGGAAATGGATACAACCTCTATGGACTGGCCCCAGGGACAGACTACTGACATTCGGGGCAACCTGCCCACTCAAGCACCATTGGAGGGAAGAAACTGTTACTTTAATGATCCTCACCTCAGAGGCAGGGACCAGGAGAGACTCGTAAGAACCCATGGCAACAGCGACCAGGAGTTGCAGGCTGTGGCGCAGAAAGGGACATGTCTTGCTCCCCTCATACCTCTCCATGTCCCTACCTGAAGCCACAGCGATCACATGGGCCTCATGTGACACAATGAATGAGATTGAGATGTGTGGACTTTGCCCCTGTTTCGGCAGGTGGATGAGTATCTTGCTGCACGCTGTTATATGATGTGCCCTAGCTGTGGTGCAATCAGACTTTGGATGACGCTCACTAGCAGGCCATGTTATGTTAAGTTCTGTTGTGATATCTACTGCACTGCTCTTTCCTGGCTTCTGACTTCTCTGTCCCGCCTTCTTGCCCCTTCTTAATTTACTTATCACCCCATGGGCTACAGCAGGGATATGTAAAATGTAAAATGAAACAGGTAACATGTAATATGCAGGATGCTGTGCATAGTTGCTGGGTTAAATGCTGACATGTACTGGGCCTAGGTCTGCAATGTCTCACTATAAGATGTTTTGCTGTTCAGGATGATGCTGGAGATGGGCTATCCATGCTCCCTAGAATGTTCACTCTGTCTATTATTACCCACCATGGCACCATAGATGACACTATCCACTAGTAGTTGTTCTTACCCACATTGATCTTTTCGTGTAACCCCTGCCCCCACTCAGTTAGAAGAAGATGACAGAGATACACCCATCTCGGCCCCCCTCTTATTTGGGATTCTCTGGTACCATTTTCAGTCCTGAACGATGATCACTGCCACTCTTCCTGTAGCAGCCTGCAGTGCGTGCCTTGCCTCCGGCCAGGGTTCCTCCGACCGAGCGCGTTGGCTCCACAGGTTTTGATCTGCAGCCCACAGACCCAGACCCTTGGGGCCTTGCTCCTACCTGAAGCCGGAAGCTGCACCTTCCTCCACGGTTACCACCTAGCTATCCGCCCTCCTCACTTCTCTGCTCTCTCTCTCTTTCTTCCATGTTCCCTTCCCCCTCTCTCCTTCCATCTTGACTCCTTTTCCCATCTTTCCCCACATCCCCTCTACTCTACCCTCCTCCACTTTCCCTTAGCCATTACAGGTGGTCCCCTGACACCCATACCACCCTCCTCCACCCCCCAATCCCCTGCTCCATCTGACCCCTCTTCTCCTCAGCTTCCATATCTCCTACCCTTCAACCCGCCTCACACATCCAGATCCTGTCCTGTAATGTCAAACCCACTTCGTGAAACGAAAGAAGACACTCTCTTGCCTTCAGTCCAAATGGGCTGATGTGGCTCTCCTCCAGTAAACGCATCTTAATGGTGTCGAATCCAGTAAGCTGTGCCATGATTGGGTAGGGAAGGTGATATTTAGTTGCTATCCTGCCCTGCAGATGCCGGGAAGCTCAATACCAAGGAAATGTGGGGTGAGGATTTTGACCTGTAAGACACTGCCCATAAATGCCACTAAGTCGTGGTCTGATCCTGAGGGGAGATATGTTTATGCCAAACTGAAAGTGGGGGATTTCTCGCTATGTGTTGGTTCAGTATATGCACCTTGAGGCCCCAAGCGATTGTTCCTCCTCCAAATCAACCGCCTTCTTACCAAGATTGGGGCAGCCTGCTACATCATGGAGGGTGATTAGAACCTGGCCCGAGATGCAGTGCTTGATAGGACTGGGCCTACAGATGTCAGCAGCAACTATGATAGGCTATTCTAGCCGACGTGTCCTTAGATCATGGGATGGTGGACTACTGGAAGCTCACACATCCACAAGATAGGGAATACACATTTCTATCATCAGTACATGGAGCCCAGTCACGTTTGGACTACTTCCTCGTGACGCATAGCATAGTGGCCCAAATCCGAGACTCTTGAATAATGGACTGTGGTCTCTCGGACCAATCCCCTATCCTGTTATCCATCGACACGGGCCTTATCTCTCTGGACCGCAACCTATGGCGCTTCCCCATGCACTGCTACTGCATCCCCCAGGGCAAAGCACAACTACGGGCCCACATGTTCACTTATATGTGTGACAACAAAGGCACAGTCCCCTCCCAGAGGGTGCTGTGGGCAGCTGCAAAGGCAACCCTTCGCGGGCAAATGATGCACAATGCTTCACAGGCCAACAAGCATAGAACAGCATGCCAGGCAGAGCTGGAGGGTTACATTGGATATCTTACCCAACAGTACACAGCTCATCCATCTGTACCAGCTCATCAGTGTCTAGAGCGGACCTGTGTTGCACTCAATGAACTATACACGTCCCAGGCTGAATATGTGTTGCAACGCCTCCAAGGACGACGTTACGAGCAGGGGGGAAAGGCTAGTCAGCTCTTAGCAGCTCAACTTCGCCAGAGGGCAGCTGCTCAGGCCATCCCTACCATTGCATCCCCCAACAGGGAACTACTCACCTGCCCACAGGAAATTGTCAACGAGTTTGCAGCTTTTTACCAGCATCTGTACACCCCAGAAATGGTGGCTAGCCCTTTCAACTAAAGGCCTTCTTGGAAAGCCCTGTTAGAGATTAGTAAGATTGAAATAGCACAGGCCATTTTCAACCTCCCTTATCATAAATCACCTGGGGAGGACGGTTTTCCCGGAGAGTTTTATATAATGGCCGAGGAAGAGGTGGTCGATTCTATATACAAGGCCCTCTGGGAGGCATGTCGAGAGGGCTTGTTGGGTGCAATTTCCAATAGCTGCTATCGGCCCATCTCCCTCCTGAATGGAGATATCAAAACCTTGATCAGCGTCCTAGCGGCCCATTTGCGCAAAGTTATACTATCCTTAATACATCACACACAAGTGTGTTTTGTACCAGGATTCACCTCTAGCAATCACCTCCGCACTCTTTCCCATACCGTGTGGGAAGCCAGAAATCTGCCGGACGAAGCCCTAGCCTTATCCCTAGACACTGAAAAAGTGTTTGATTCCATCAAATTGGACTACTTGTTCACGACCCTGTGGAAATTAGGTCTGGGTGATCAATCCTACTTACCTTAGCAGACTTAGGCCGCTCCCTCCTGGCCTTACTGGAGTTCATTGATGAGTTTGCTACCCTATGCTGATATCGGGTGAACTGGGACAAAAGCGAAGCGCTGCCCCTCTCACTAATCATAACGAAGGCAGCAATACACGGATTCCTATTTCAATGGACACGGTCCACCTCAAATACCTAGGGATACTCGTTAACCGAGGATTAGAACGCATTGTGGCAGATAATCTGGACCCTCTCATTGCTCGTATGAACATTAATTTTGAGAAATGGTCTCACCTGGGTGTCTCCGTGTGGGACAGGGTACAGACGGCAAGGATGGTCATATTGCTGTACTTCATTTATGTTCTAGGCATGAAACCCATCCAAGTGCCCCTCTCGACCCTGAGACCGATTCATGTAGTGATCAGAGCCTTTGTGTGGGGTTCTACCTGCCCCCGTTTATCATCAGCAAAACCTATAGCACACTGCTCCTGTGGAGGCATGGGGCTTCCATCAGTAGAACACCAAGCCCAGGCTCTCCACCTATCCCAGTTAGCATACATGCTCCCGGGAGTGCCGGATCCATCACACTGGGTAATCACAGAGCAATTGCTACTCTCACACTGAGGTGGACTCAGTGGACTGTACTGCACCAGACCTCCATAAAACATGCCCCATCAACCCGATATTGAAGGTGATGCATGCAGTCTGGCATAGGCATATCACCATTTCGGAATACATCCTTCTTTACACTCTCCGGCCCCTCTCTGGGGAAACAACAGTCTGTGTGTTGGGGGAGATACTCTTTGTTGGGCCCAATGGAGTGTGGCCGACATTGACAGTTTGGACCAGATTATTGAGGATGGTGTACTTAAACCGTTTGAGAGCCTGACAGCGGAATACAGTCTCCATCCCCACCAGGAGTGGCATTTTCTACAACTTAAGCACTGTCTTCAACGAAGCATTGGAGCCACCCCCTGGGCCATTAAGGTCTCACCTGAAGTGGCTTATCTTAAGACATGGGGCGCTACAAAGGTGTGATGGCAGGTATGTATGAGCTTCTTACACAACATCTTTATTCACAGCCCCTCCTTGAAACATTACACTCTAACTGGCAGATGTGCCTTCAGGTGGAATGCGACATAGAGGACTGGTCAGACATAATGAAGGCCCTGGACAGGGGTACCCAGAAAGCTCACCTGAAGTTCTATCTTTTTAAGATAATCCATGCATGGTATTGGACTCCTATGAAATTACACAGAGATGGTCTTCTACCACATGCGGATTGCTGACAATGTTCATAGACCTAATGCAATCTGACCCACATCCTCTGTCACTGCCCTTCGGTCCAGACCCTATGGGAAGAGGTGGGCTCCACCCTCGATACTTCTATGCCTCTTTGGATGCCACTCTTCTCCTCTCTCATACTGTTGCACTACATGAGACACCTCCTTGGTTTGTCTCGGACGCAACGCCGACTGCTTCACATGGCCCTAGCAACAGCTAAGAGTTGCATCCTCCATCACTGGAGGTCTACTGTCCCCCCGCTCCGGAAGAGTGGATGGCTGTAATGGTCTGGACCGCCACTCATGAACATGTCACCTATAATTGCGAGACTGAGCCGCCCTCTTTGAGTAGACATGGGCACCCTTTCTTTCAGGAGATTCATAGCCGCTCATTGCCCACCCAACCCAAAGCATGCCACTACCACCAATACTACAACCTCAGCTCTTCATTCCTTCTGCCCCCTCCTACCCCAACCCCTACTACCTATGCTTCCCCCATACATCTGTCCTAGACTGGGATGGGCATTGGGTACCCTTATGCCTTAACTCTTATCCCTTCCCCCTTATCCTTATTCTTCACCCTTTATTCTCTGTATTCTCTTCTCCTTTTTCCCCATCCTGACCCCCTGTTTCTGCATCTTCATCTTCCCAGCCGACCTCTTGCCTATCCCTTCCTCCCCAACCTACTCCATACTAGCCTCAGTTACTATGCTCTACCTCACTTCAACCAACCTTTCCATGCAGTGTAACACAATGCTTCACTTCACTCGATACTACTTGAACCCACCACATTCTGGTCTTCTCTGGTCCGTTCTCCTCTGATATGCACTTTTATCTAACACCATCTCTTCTCTAAGTCCTACTGCCCTTCCCCGTCGACCTCCTTCCCAGCCCCAGCAGCTCCTACCCCCCGTCTTGGTATGGCCCCCATTTCTTGTACATTTGGAGTAGGGACCCAGTGGCATAGCCCACTAACTACCATTGCCCTCCGTGCACCTTTCTTCCTCAACTGTGCTATAATGAACCTACCCCTCGCCCCTTCCCCCAGGTTCCCGGTGTCTGGACTGACATATAGGGGGTCATTCCAATGTTGGCGGGCGGCGGAGGCCGCCCGCCAGAATTCCCCCATCCGAAATACCGCGCCGCGGTCAAAAGACCGCGGCGGGTATTACAAGTTTTCCCCTGGGCTGGCGGGCGGTTGCTGAAAAACCGCCCGCCAGCCCAGGGGAAAACGACCTTCCCACGAGGATGCCGGCTCGTAATCGAGCCGGCGGAGTGGGAAGGTGCGACGGGTGCAGTGGCACCCGTCGCGTATTTCAGTGTCTGCAAGGCAGACACTGAAATACTTTGCGGGGCCCTCTTACGGGGGCCCCTGCCGTGCCCACCGCCAGCCTGTTGGCGGTGCTCCCGTGGTCGGTGGCCCTGGCGGCCACCGGCCGCCAGGGTCAGAATGACCCTCATAGACTGCTTAGTTCACCCACAGAATACCGGCTTTTACGCATATTGCATGGCTGTATTTGAGGGGGAGGACTCCTTGGTGGTATGGGGCCTAGGTCGTTACTCTACGGACACGTTTCATAGCTCTAATATCCTTATGCTTTTATGTCCCTTTCAGGTATTGCCACACCCCCTCCCTCCCCTCTTCTTCTTCCTTTTCCACCCCGCCTCTCTCCTTTGGTATAACAGCCACTGACTTCCTTTGTCACTTACAAACTGTATTGTGCTGCAACATACTCTGATATTTTGTTCTATTACATTTCTTTATTAAAACATTACAGCAGAAAAACAAGAAAAAGAGTAAGGGCCTGATTTATGAAAAGTTAGCTCCGCCTTTGTGAAAAATTTTTATGCAAAAGCGGCATAAACTTTCAAAATATAACTACATTTTGTAAGTTTACACCGCTTTTCCATCAAAAAAATAACGCAAAGGTGGCGCTAACTTTTCATAGATCAGGCCCTAACTCTGAAGGTAAATGTTTGAATGAGGCCTCCCACTTGCTGAAGCCAAGCAGGGCTCCATCACGGTCGGCCTCAAATTTTGACTTTGCCCCTGTTAAGTGCAACCAGATGTCCAGATTGGCGCTTTTAATTTCTACGAGCTAAAAAACATTTATTATTTAACAATGCATGTCTTTGCTTCCCTTTATTTGATTTTTGTTGTTTTAAAGATAAAAATATACTCAAATTTAAAAATTGGAATTGGATTTTTATTATATTTTGTGTTTTACTTATTTACTGTTTTGTGATTATTAAATTTTTTACACACCTGCCTCCTAAATTAAGCCTAACTGCTCATTGCCAAGCTACCAAGGGTTGAGCTGGGATTAATTTACTGAGACCTGACTGGACCTAGTGGGATGTTGAAGGCCATTGTTGTCCAAGATCAACACTTTCCCAAACTTTTGATTCTGAATAGTACATTCAACCCCCTCAAAGTCCAACTCTTTCTCTAATGTGACAAAAATTTGGAGAGATAACAGTAAATCTCACCCCCCAAAGTCCCAAAACTTTGCCCAACATGGTTTGGTATGAAGTAGGAATATAAATCTGGCCCCCCCAAAAGTATAACACTTTCTTGAATGTCATTGAGTTTGGAGTGGGTATAGCAAATTTCGTCACCCACAAAGTTCAAACTTTTCACTATGTTATTCACTACAGAGTAGGATAGTAAATCTGGCCCACATTGTTGAATAGTTTTCTCCAATGATAAATATGGAATATAAATGTTAACCCCCTGTCCAAAACATTCGACAATCCATACTTTCCCCAGCATAGTAGATCTGACCCCCCGCCCTCAGAGTCCAACACTTTTACCAAAGTGTTAAAGTTTGGAGTGGGATCCCCCATTCAAAATTCAACACTTTCCCTAATGTAGCTATATTTTGAATGGGAATATTAAATCTCACCCCTCAAAGTGCAACATTTACTGTAATGTGGTTAGGTTTGGTGTGGAAGTAGTAAACCTGTCCCTCTAAAGTCCACTGTCCAACACTTTCCAGAATGTTTAGAATTTTGGAGTAAGAATAGCAAATCTCGTCCCCCAAAAACCAACAAATTCCCAATGTGGTTACACTTGGATTGGTAATAGGATATCCATCATGCACCATCATGAATTAGATTGATACTAGATCAGCCCCATGCCACATTGCTGCTAATAAAGAGTGGATCACTCATGACCAGCACAGAATGGGAATCTCACCCTTAAAAGTTCAACACTTTCTCCTATATGGTAAAGTTTGGAGTGGGGACAGGATATCTGATCCCCCTAAAGCCTGTCACTTCCTCTAATGTGGGTAAGTGTGGAGTGTAAAAGGGAAAAATTATCCTTCATCTCCAAAGTTCAACACATCCATCATTATTTTTATGTTTGGAGTAGGAATGATACTTTCAGCAACCAGAAGTCCAACACTTTCCCTAGTGTGGTTAGGTATGTGGTGGAAAACATAACTCTTACTTTTCCACAGTACAACACTGGGCTCAATGTGGTTTCCTTTGGAGTGTGAATAGTAAATTTGACACCTCCCCCTCCCAAAGTCTGACACTTTCCCCAATGGGTTTACATTTGGATTGAGAATAGTAAATCTCCCCTTCTCAAAGTATAACATTTTCACGAATATGGTGACATTTGGAGTGGAAATAGTAAATCTGATCCCCCAAAGTCCAACACTTACCTTAATTCAGTTACATTTGGAGTGGAAATAGGATATCTGATCCCCCTCAAGTCTGTCACTTTCCCTAGTATGATTAAGTTTGAAGTGGGAATGAGAAATGTGATTCCTCCCCGAAATTCAATATAGTTTTGTAGTGGGAATGGTAATTTTGACCCCTCCTCAAAAGTCCACCCAGTTCACCAGTGTGATTAGGTGTTGAGTGGCAACAGGAAAATCGACTTTCACCAAAGTGCAACTCTTGTTCCAATATGGGTACGTTTTCAGTGGACATAGACATTTTTATTTCGTAAAGTGTTTGCATTTGTTTAGATTTCTCCTTTCATAGCTTACAAGGACATAGCAATGTATAATATAAACTGTTTCTGTATAAATACGTTTGTGCTACATATAATTTGCTGTATAATCTTAATCTATATAGTTTCTAAATATCTATTTTAATATTCACCATTTTCACTTTACATTATTTTATAATAGTTACTTATTACAATACTTAGAGGTTTTCTGTAAAAAATGTTAGCTCCAAAATAGCTGACAGTATATATATATATATATATATGAGATAGATGTAATGCATTTACCTTTATTTTTGCAGGTATACAAAGTTTGAAAATATTTTCAAGACCTCATTGTAAAATGCAATATTTATATGTACTTAATGTGATTTCTTTGTATTTATGTATTATTGTTTTAGGTTTCTTCTACTGTGGTGTGTTCATTTTGTTGTGCTTATTTGTGGCACTTTTATACTCTTTTTAATGAGGAAAGTGTCTCTATTTGTTAATTGTTTTTAAGTTTAGTTAGGTATGTTTATTGCAGAGCAGAATCCATATTGTATGTACAATAATTATTACTAGTGATGCGCCACTTTTCTTGTGGCCACCTTGCGCCTCGTAACAGCACCATGGTAACACCGTATTTACAATACTGTGCACCATGGCACATGGCGACAATAGCGTTATTTTAATAGCGTTATTTCACTACTGTAATGCTTTAATGGATTAGCATTAAAAAATGACGCTAATCAAGTATAGTGTTAAGAGACGCTTTGAAATCAATGGGAGCCTCATTTTAAAGCCTGCTTTAAAAGTTAGGCTAGAAATGGCGCAATGGAATCTTGTAGATTCCATTGCACCATTTTTAGTGACCCTCTAATGAGGGAACGCTCCCTTTGCGTTCATCATGCATATGTTATGCATGATGTGGCGCAAAGGTTTTAGAAGGTGGCACAAACCTAGTTTGCGCCACCTTGCAAATATGGTGCTATGGTAGTGGCCTGTTAGCGTCACATTTGCGGCAAAAATGTTGATGCAAATGTGCTAAGGGGTGCCAGGGCCTTGTAAATCTGGCCCCATGTGTGTTCAAAGCAACAAAAACTCAGTAAAAGAAAAGAATAGAACAGCATCCAGAAGCTGCTGCTTTTTGTCAGTTGTCTTAAACCACCTTTTTGCTTTTAATACCTTTTGGATTCATTGATATATTTTGTACCATGCCATATAGTCAAATTAGGAACAAGGCATTTTGCCTAGCTGTTTAATTTATCAGTACCCATAGACATGTACACACATGCATGAATTCATTCACTATTAGTCTGGAGGTGACAATCCTCGTGTTTTCTGCTTATGTATCCCTGTATTACATTTCATTTATGTCAAACATTTTATTTATTTAAGGTGACCTTTTTCGTTTTTAAATACATGCTGCATTTAGTATTGTTTGCACATTCACAATGAACATGTACATTATTATAGTTTGATAATGTATCAATTATTCACACGCTTATTCACATGCACGTTCACATGCATAAATTTGCCCTATAGCATTAAATGGAAGTGAACCAAGAATAATAAGTTGATTCATGCATTTGTCATCATTCATTGTGAAGGCTACATCTTCGACTTCCTAGGAGACTTGCCTCAAACAAACACAGCTGTATAGTTTTTTTGTGAATGCCACAGATAGGCGTCTCGGAACCAGCCTGGTTTTGTCACCTTGCCGGGGACACCTTAATTTGCTGAGTGCAGAAGATGACCTCCTCAAGTCCCTTGTTTGCCTAAGGTATGTTGGTGAGAGATCTTCTTAGCAACTCGCAGAAGCCAATGTGATGCTAAGACCACCTTTCTAGGGTTAATAAGGGAGGGGTTGGAAACCAGACATGATTCATCTTTCCAAGCAAGGAAATTCTAAAACACTGTTAAAGTGTTGCAGTTCTTATGCTATTTTATTAATCACTTGTATTGATGCTACTTTGTTTATCTTTACAGTTACAATTGGACGCACTATTTGCACTAGAATAGAATGTTGATTTTAATAAAATCCTAATATATAATATTAGTGTGTGTTCTTGAGTCTGTACGGTCATGGTGAAAAGAGATTTGAGACTCACTAGAAACAAACACTCCTGTGAGTCTCACAGAACTGATCATTGCCCTGACTGTTCAATCATCATTCCATGTGTTGGTGTTTTGTGCATTACCATCTACCAGGTTTCCTGTATCAAATGGAAGTTGCATTGAGTCTGCACAGTAGCCAGATGGTGTAGGAAACCTAACCCTGAATATAGTTTTTATGAAAACCACAAGAAAATTATCAAAATGTTTCAGAAACCTACAACACTGATAAATCAAATATGCCTGACGGGTTCTGTGCCCAATTTACAATATCTCCAGGCTGTTTGAAGGAGACATGTGATTCATAACCTGTCTGTACCTGTCATTCAGGTTTCTACGTTGGTCTATCCCTGCACTTTCCTAAAGGCCAAGAAGCATTGACCAGACCATGTTCACATAAGGTTTGTGCAAATGTGAACAAATATGACCCAATATAATCATTAACTGAGAGAGAGCTGCAAGCAAACCGGAAAATTTAAAAATATGGTATTAACATAAAACAGAGATGACAAACAGGGGACTATAACATGCTGTTGCATAGAATATTGATCAATTATCAATGAAAAACAGTGAATACAAAATAAAAAAGAAGGGCATTGCAAAGAATGAACTGAAGACACATTCCAATAACTTTTCCTTGAATACAACTAGCATATGGTATTGAAAGGAGCAAAGAAGCAATGAAGATAAGGTTCAATGATTATTCAAAAACCCTGTGCAAACTGGCCCTTCCCTCACATTCAAACCCTATGAAAGGGTGGGCAATGCTAAGCTAAGGTGACCCAAATGGTCCCTGTCAGGGTTTAGGAGGAAATGTGGCATTTTTTCTGTGCTTATATCCAGGGGACTTAGAGTGATACAACTTTTGCCCATGCCTTGGTGAAGTCTTAGCCCAGCAATCAAGTCTAGTGTCCAGGTGGCAGTCTCTCAGCACCCCAATTAGCCTGGAAATAGAAATCTTCTCATGTTGTATATTTGAATATTAAACATGTGTACTCATGCAACATGTGTGTGGCTTCCATTTGGCAGCAGATTTCCGCTATTAATTGCTTAAGAGTCTTGAAATCATTAACCTCACACAGTTGATGCGGGTGGTTCTACATGGCTGCAAATGAGGAGAGGTCTCTCAGTTCCTGAAAAAGCTTAACTTGGTCTAAGATGGCATGATAATTATCATACAGTTAGTTAGAATACATTTGTCCCTGCCTTGAAAAAATCTTGGAAAAAATATTCCCTTTTAAGATGCATCATGATATCCTTAACTTGTGGCAATTTATCTTGTAAGCCAGACAAGGCTTAGATACCACCATTGTGTCACTGAAGAGGGAAAGACCACTGTATATTGGTCAGAGTTGACAGAGATTGTCTTTTTCCACCTTAGTGCCGATTTTCACACTATGAACCATGCTCCCTGGTTAGGGACTGAACAAATAAAAAAATTCAAGTGCATGGGCGTTCTACCATCTTGCTTAGTCCTGCTAAGGATAGCCTTCTTCGCCCAGTATGCAAACACTGGCCCTTCACTCTTAATCCAGTTTCTTACCACAGGTTTCTTGAGTTGCTCTTTCATGTCTTAGGTCTAAGTATATGGAAAACATTACTAGTGCAGTTGATAAAGATACTGAGAAAGATCAGGTTGTTTTGTGCTTTTCAGAAGGCCATGAAGCCTTTCTTACTTGGTTTAGGTTTTGCAGCTCAGTTCTCACTCTGGCCTTCTGTGATCTTCTGACACCTTACAAATCATATCAAATCATAAATATAAAAGCTTGCATTCTAGAGGAAATCAAAAATCTGATAGACTTTGAGTGCTCAAAAAATATAAGAATTCAACAATGCATCTGACTCCGTTAACCCCTCAGGTGCCCTTGACAAGCTGGTCTCGCCCTCGGCCACGGTTGCCATGTGCCGAGGACGAGACCAGCTCATCCTGCACCCGGCCCACGGGGGGAGCACCAGCGCGCCCCTCCTGGGCCTCCCACCCACACCCCATCAGGGATATAAGGGAAATCACTTCCCCTTCCACCCCTGATCCCCCCAGCAGTCTGGTGATGTCAGCAGGCTCACAGTGCACTGCACAGAGCATTAAATTCTCCCAGGTACACGCTGAGAGAGAGGACCCAACAGAGGTGAGTCATTTTCTTTGGGTTTTTTTGGGGGGAAAACAGACACAGGGAAGGAGAAGAGTTTTTCCTTTCCCCCTTGGCCTGTTTTCAATGGATTCCTGCTCCACGATGGCGGGCAAGGCCCGCCATCGTGGAGCAGGAATCCACCACTAGACACCAGGGATGATTTTGTAAGTTTGTTTTGGAGAGCGACCCCTTAGGCTCCCCTGTGGGCATAAATACATCTGTGTTTCGCACTCCCCCCGGGGGCAGATCAGCTATTTTTTCGGCTGATCTGCCCCCCGGGGGAGGGGGTAGAAACCCACTAGACACCAGGGACTATATTTATAAATATGTTTTAGGGCAGCGACCCCTTAGGCAAGGGTCGCTGCCCTGGGGGCAATATGTTTTTATATGTTTTGGCCCTCCATGGGGCTAGATCGGCCATGTTTTCGACCAATCTCACCCCAGGGAGGTCAAAACCCACTAGATACCAGGGACTATATTTATAATTATGTTTTAGGGCAGCAACCGCTTAGGCAACTGTTGCTGCCCTGGGGGCAATATTTATTTTATGTGTTTTGGCCCCCTGGGGCTAGTTCGCTATGTTTTTGGCTGCTCTTGCCCACGGGGCGTCAAAACCCACTAGGCCCTAGGGAATCTGTTGTGTGAGTGTGTGTTTGTGTGTTTTTTGTGTCAGGAGGTATCCCTTGGGCAAGATTCTCCCCCTAAAAGGGGTACATTAGTGTTGACCATTTCTGCCCCCATTGTGGGCAGACCAGCCTATTTTTTTAGTCCTATCTGCCCCCAAGGGGGGCAGAAGCTACCAACAGGCCAGGATTTTTTTTATTCTTTTTTTTGTGTTGGGGACACCCCTTTAGCAAGGGTCATCCCCAGAAGGGGCACAGGACTGTTGGCCATTTCTGCCCCCTTTGGGAGCAGGTCAGCCTATTTTTTAGGCCCATCTGGCCCAAAGGGGGGCAGAATCCACTGAGGCACCAGGGATCTTGTGTGTGTGTGTTTTGTGTGGGCAGGCTGCCCCTTTGGTAAGGGTTGCTCCCCCCAAATGGGCACAGAACTATTGGCCATTTCTGCTGGGGCAGATCAGCCTATTTTTATGTAGGCCCATCTGCCCCAAGGGGGGCAGAATCCATTTAGGCACGATGGAAAATTTCTAAATGGTTGGTGGCGGGGTGTTTGTCAACTGGCGAAGGTTTTGGATCTTTTTGTTCTAGTTCAAAGCTGTTGCTTCCTTTTGCTGTGGCTATTTGTGGTTTTGGCAGTGGTAAGTAAAAACAATTTACTCCAAAGGAGTAATGTTGCCATGCATGAATGACATGTTTGTAGGTGGTGTACTAAATGCAGTATTGTGTGTGAAATTGTCCGTAGATTTGTGAACAACTATATTTGTGTTGTCTTATGTCTAATTTGCTTTTCTTTTTTCTTTTTAGTGGAATATTATTGGTGATTGCTGTGTCTGTACGGAGTAGTTGCTGGTGAGTATAGCTTTTTCAGGCAAGTGACTGGTATAGTTTTTGAGTACATAGCTCTTTTGATAAAGCCACACTTTGTTTATTACTTATTTTAGACAGGGCTGGTTGTTGTTGGTGCATTTGTGAAGTTACACTTCTTAGAAAGGATCATGGCTAACTGCAGAGTGACTGCTCAGCAGATTGTTGGCATGCTTTCTGAGTCATCTTCTGACCATGATTATGAGACTGACTCTGCATCTGAGGCAGAGGAGAAAGTGAGAGAATCTGGCAGTGAGTTTTCTGTCCGAGAGGAATCTTCTGATGAGGAAGCAACTCTGAGTGCAGATGAAGGGCCGGTTTGAGAAGAGGACACTGATGTGCCAATAGTGTAACAACCTAGAGCTAAAAGGTTTCCCATTGGAAGACCTGTACCTGGGTTACCCCAAACATGGAACAGCTACAGTTGCCTGCCTTTATTGGTCTCACAGGGTATAGAGTAAAGACAGAAAAAGTTTTGCCTGTCAATTTCTTTGAGTTATTTATGGACGATGTATTTTTTGAAGAAATTGTTGAGCAGACTAATTTGTATGCAGAGCTGTATTTGAGGGAGAACACTGCCACACTTAGGCCTCAGTCTAGAGCTACCCAGTGGATTCCCACAAATCTGGAAGAGATGAATAAGTTCTTGGGTTTGACTCATTTGATGGGGTTGATAAGGAAGCCTTCACTAGCTTTTGTATTGGTCTACTAGTCACTTAATGGCAATGGCTATGTTCCCTGCAACCATGACTTGCAATTGGTATTTGCTTCTTCTTCGGATGCTGCATTTTGTTGACAAAGCTTTATTCTTGCCACACCATCACCCTAATTGTGACTGTCTATTTAAGATAGACCTGTCCTTGATCATTTTGTAGATCGGCTTTCAGAGGTGTATGTTACAGGCAAAGAAATAAGTGTGGATGAGTCTTTGGTCCTGTTCATGGGGTGTTTGGTTTTTAAACAGTACATTCCCAGCAAGAGGGCACGGTATGATATTAAATTGTATATGCTGTCAGAAAGTAGTACAGGATATGTGTTTAATTTCCGGGTCTACACTGGTAGGGATTCCAGTATTGACCCCCCGGGTTGTCTGCCCACTTTTAGAGTTAGTGATAAAATTGTGTGGGACCTTGGTAGACGACTGTTTACCAAAGGTCATCATTTGTAAGTAGATACCGTCTCCACTGGAGTGCAGTTGTTCAAGGAATTGCTCAGAGTGGACCCTGTTGCTTGTGGCACAATCCGTTCTAACCAGAAAGGCTATCCGAGGGAGCTTGTCTGTAAAAAAACTTGGGAAGGGACAGTGCAGTGCCTTGTGTAACAATGAGATGCTAGCTCTGAAATTTGAAGAAAAGAGGGATGTGTACATGCTAACCACCATCCATGATGAGAGTACTTCCCCAGTGACTGTTTGGGGTCAGGTTGTGGAAGTGCGTAAATCTGCGTGCATTTTGGGCTACAATAAGCACCTGGGTGGGGTTGATAGAGTAGAACAGAGGTTTGAACCTTAACCCTGCTCTTCGTAAGTCTTACGTGTGATATAAAAAGTTGGCGATCCATTTGTTTCATTTGGCAACTTTTAATGCTTTTATTATGTTCAAGGATTGTTCCCCTGGGTCAAGGATGAAATTTGTTACATTTCAGGAGTCAGTCATAGAGATCCTTATTGTAGTGGAACAGCCAAGAGTTCCTAGAGTAGCAGTGGTGGAGAATGTGGCTACTTTGAAAGATTGCCACTTTCCTGATCACATTCCTCCCTTTCCCAAAAACACTTGCCCACTAAGAAATGTACAGTCTGAGCCCGGAGAGGTATCTGGAGGGAGAGACGGATGTACTGCCCGGACTGTCCTTCAAAGCATGGGCTCTGTGTGGCTGGCAGTTTCAGGAGTTACCACACACAGAAGAATTACTGGGAACTACAAAGAGCATAAACTGCCATTTTATATTGTCATATGTTCAGTTTCACAGTTGGCATTACTGTCATGTATTCAGTTAGAACTTTGTGTTTGTAGTTTTGTACTTATTTATAATTAGTTAGTGGTTTCTTTGTTGATTAAAAACAAAAAAGTGATGGTGGTGTGCATGGAGTGGCACTTGGTTGGTGGTGTGTGTGGAGTGGCACTTGGCTGGTGGTGTGCATGGGGTGGCGCTTGGCTGTTGGTGTTTGTGGAGTGGTGCTTGGTTGGTGGTGTGCTTGGGGTATCACTTGGCTGGCAGTGTGTGTGGAGTGGTGCTTGGCGAGCAGTGTGTGTGGGGTAGCGCTTGGCTGGCGGTGTGTGTACAGTGGCACTTGGCTGGCAGGGTGCGTGGTGTGGCGCTTGGCTGACAGTGTGCATGGGGTGGCGCTTGGCTGGTGGTGTGCGTGGTGTGGCGCTTGGCTGGCAGTGTGTGTGGGGTAGCGCTTGGCTGGCAGAGCCAGCAAAACGGCAGTCCACATACTCCTATCAGCTGGTGTGATTGCTGTACCAGGCATTTGGGGTATGAAAGTGATGGGCCCTTGAGTGGCGCTGTTTGTCGATGCAAGTGTTGTAATGTGCTGAGCCCCTGGCTGGTGGCGTGAATGGTCTTGTGCATGTCATGGATGAAAGGTGTGTGAATGGATTGTAAAGCGGTTGGCGCTTTGTCACGGTTTTACAGCTCACGAGCTGTGAGTCATTGGTTCAGTTTTTTGGCCTTTCAGTTATTTGCAGTGCATTTCATTTTTGTGAAGTCTCTTGTTAATAAAATTTGATCTACTGAACTATCACTCACCCTTGTGCCAAATCCAACCAGTATGTGTAGTAAAAATAACAAAACCTGCTCCACTGTAATCAGGCGTTGCACCACGCCTGTGACACGCTAGGTGTCTCGGGTGTGTCCCCAATGATGAAGCATGCTACCAACTTGGTTGGTGGGTGAGGGGTCTCTTTAACATAACCTAACTGTTTTTCTTTTCACAATTTTAGTGTTTGGAAAATCACAGAAGTACATAGACACATCAAAATTATCTATTATAAAACTACCTCTGTTTGGGGTGGGCACCTATGTGTTTTGGTCCAGAGGGAGGCCTTCATCTAGGGAAACCTACCAAACCCAGATATGTTTTAAAACTAGACACCCGGAGGAGTCCAGGGAGGTGTGGCTTGCGTGTATCTCCCAACATTTTTTTACCCAGATTCCTCTGCAAACTTCAAAATTTGCTTTAAAAATCATATTTTCCTCACTTTTCTTTGTAGGATTACATCCCCGGCACACATTACCTGCCACCCAGCATTCCCCTCAGCCTCCCAGGTCAAATGATACCTCACTTGTGTGGGTCCCCAAAGAATAGTCAGCCTAAAGATGTATAAAGGAAAAATATGTGCTTATCAACTCACTGTGCTATCCCCTCAATCTCTACAGGTTTCTGGTCTTTTCTTTTTGTGCCACCCATCATTTTTATCGGGAGACTTGGGGGAATGCTGGGTGAGAGGAAATTCGTGGCTCCTCCTAGATTCAAGAACTTTCCACCACCGAAATGTGCAAAAACTTGTTTTTTTTGCCAAATGTTGAGGTTTGCAAAGGATTCTGGATAACAGAACCTGGTGAGAGCCCCACAAGTCACACCATCTTGGATCTTGTATTCCCCAAGGAGTCTAGATTTAAAAAATGCACAGGTTTAGTAGGTTTCCCTAGGTGCTGGCTGAGCTAGAAGCCAAATTCCACAGCTAGGCACTTTGCAAAAAGCAGTTCTGTTTTCTTTGGGAAAATGTGATTTGTCCACACTGTGTTTTGGGGCATTTTCTGTTGCGTGCACTAGGCCAAACTACACAAGTGAGGTACCATTTTTATTGGGAGACTTAGGGAAACGCTGGGTGGAAGGAAATGTGTGGCTCCTCTCAGATTCTAGAACTTTCTATCATCGAAATGTGAGGAAAAACTGTTTTCTGGCCAAATTTTGAGGTTTGCAAAGGATTCTAGGTAACAGAACTGGGGCCATATGTATGCACAAACCCCTTTACGAATCGCAAATAGCAATTTTTAAGAAATCACTATTTCTGAGTCGCATTATGCAATGTAACATAATTGCGAATCGGAATTAGCGATTTCTTAAAAATCGCTAATGCAATTTGCGAGGCCCAAATATCGAATCGCAAAAAAATGTGTGATTCGGTATTTGAAAATCGCAAATTGCGAGAACGCACACCTGGCAGAATCTGATGACATCACAAGCAGGAAGTGAGTCATCCCAGGCAGTTTGCAGGTGCCACACCCAAAGGAGCAGTGAGAGAGACACAACCCAGCCACAGGGAGCAAGTCTGTGAACAAGGCAGGACTTCACTTCAGCATGGACAACTCTGCAAATGGAAAGGAGAAGGGAGAGAGGAAAAGAAAACTGAAGTTCAATGAGCAGGAATTGGAGGTGCTCACTGAGGAGGTGGTGAGGAGCCATGACCGGCTGTTCGGGAAGAGCCCACTCCAGGTCACAGAGAGTGAGAAGCGCAAACTCTGGGTGGACATACAAACCAAAATCTGAGCTGTGGGGGTTGCGCAGCACTCAGTGGAGGAGATTAGAAAGAGGTGGTACGACCTGCGTTCTCGTGCCAAGGAGAGGGTGGCCAGAAGACTACAGGAGGCAAAGAGCACAGGAGGCGGACCATCCACCCAGACACCCTCCACCCCCATGGAAGACCTGGTGGAGTTGACATTCCTCCCAGAAGCTGTCAGTGGGGTCACTGACATAGACACATCCGGCACACCAAGCACCAGTAAAGGTAAGTGCATTATTGAAATGTAACCCCATATGTGTATGTACAAATGCCCCTTAGGAATTAGCAATTAGTGCAAAGCATTGTGATAAGTAGTCCATTCCACATCTTAGAAGCGGCACAACAATGCCTTATGGGAGTGGTAGTCCACAACCCAGAGCTGAAAGTAGCACATAGAATGTAATTAATGTAATTAAGTAGAGCGACACCCAGAAGAACACAACACCCACTACATAGTGATTTGATGTAACTGAACATTTATTACCATCGTGTAACCTTTGGTGATACATACATGCATGCCATGCTGCACATTGTCGTTGCAGATGGCCCAGGCCCAGCAGCATCAGCATGTGCCATTGTGGAGGATGCTGAAACCCAGCCTCCATCAAACTCCAACACCAGTGAGTCAGTGAATATTGCGCCTATCAGACGCAGGGCAAGGGCTGTACCTCTCCCCGAATTGAGCCTGGACTCAGATGACATGCGGGATGACGTCCACACTCCATCCCCAGATGACAGATCCACCGTAATGCAGGAGTCCCAGCCCCTGCGTCACTCAACACCCTGCAGGAGGCCTTAGTATGCAGGCACACAGCACGTGGAAGCAGGAGAGGGCCCATCAGTCTTCGGTGGCCTGGAATCCTCTATGCTGAAACTGCAGCGCCTGCAAAATAAGAAGATTACGGCAATGCATAGGTAGAAGCAGGCACACAATGCTAACATGGGGGGGGGGCTGCATGGGCAGTTGGAGTGCCTTAATTCGAACATTTCCAAGCTGCATGAGGGACAGATCACAGCTGCCGAGAACACCAGGGAGCTGACCAATCCAGTGAGGGAACTCTGCACAGAGATAAGGCATGACAGAGTCAGCCACCGCAGGCATGAGAGGCGATTCATGGGCATGTTTAATGGATTCTGTAGATTGGTCAATCGCCTTTAAACATCTACGGCCCTCATATTGCGGCGTGCTGTGGCCGCACAGGTGGAGGCAGCGCACAGCAGTAGGGATGTAGCCCAGGGACTGGTCCAGATAACGAATGTGCTGGATACTATGCTGGGTAACCGCTCTGCTACACCCAGTGAACTTGGACTAGGGGAGACTGAGGACTCATCTAGCCTCAGCAGCGTAGCAGTGCCCACGACAGATCCTAGGCGTTGCAGTGCCAGGCACAGCACTGCCACTGAGGCAGATACCAGAGGTGCCGGTGAGGCCACTGCTCACTCAAGTGGCTTGCATGGTCGTAAAAAGTGACTTTAATGGCCACAGGGGACTGTCTGCATTTTTTGTTTTACAGTGAACTATGAATAAATAGTGAGACACTGTTAATGCTTATTCTATGACACATGTGTTTATCTTTTTGCTAGTGACACTTATGTTACCTGACTTTAAGGTAATAAAGGTACTAACTACCAGTACACATGTCAGTGAAGTTGTGTTGTTATTACTTACATCTGAAATGGTTGTGCGTGATTTCTGCACGCCTTTGCCTGCCCTCTGCTGCACTGGTCCTGTCTGCTGGCTGTAGGGGGGGTATGGGATCATCATCCTCATCTGAGTCTGGATCAGATATTTCCACAGGTATGCCCCTGGTGGTAGCTATATTGTGCAGGATTGCACATGTGGCCTCTATTCTACAGGTCGTGTCCGGGCTGTACTGTAGTGCCCCTCCACTTTTGTGGATGCACCGGAAGCGACTCTTCAGCAGGCCAAAGGTGCGCTCAACCACATTGCCGATTGCCCTGTGTGCTGAAGTGTATCTCCGTTCTGGTGGTGTTGTAGGATTTAGGTAGGGCGTCATCATGTAGGTGCGCACTGCTTAGGCACTGTCTCCTGGAAGGAACAGAGGGTATAATGAGTAAGTGAGCCATCTGACGTCACAACGCCATCAATGCACCAGTGTATAGAGGGACAATACCTAGTAGATATTCTTCACCAAACTCCCCAGCTAGCAGTCTTGTGTGAATCCCGCTGTGGTGAAAGATGTATGAATCATGTGTGCTCCCTGGGTACCTGGCCACGAGATCAGTTATGATGTAGGAGGCATTGCATATCACCTGTATATTCATTGAATGTTGGTATTTACGGTTGCGGTACACATACTCTGATGGTGGACAGATTGCAACATGTGTCCCATCTATGGCACCTAGGACGTGGGGGAACTGTTCTATCTGGGAGAAATCAATTTTAATCTGCTGTCTTTCCTGTGGGGTGTGGGGGAATCTGATGTACTGGTATATCCTACTCAGCATGGTGTTGATAAATGCATGGAAAAATCTAGAGAGGGCACTCTGTGATACTCCTCCAGCTGCTGCTTTGACCCCTTGATAGCTCCCTGAGGCAAGTAGGTGCAGGGAGCATAATACTTGCACATGGGTGGGTATGCTATTTGTCCTATGTGTTGTGTGCTGCAGTATGGGTTGCAGCTCAGCTATCAGGTCAAGTATCATGCCTGAGTTCAACCTGTGCTTATCATATATCTCCTCCTCAGTCTGGTCAAAAAGGGTAATGCGCACTCTGAAAATGCACTCCTGTCTCCTCCTCCCTCTCCTCAAACCTGCCAAGATCCTCATTCTCCTCGCCATGACGTAGAGTACAGCCATTGTGGAAAAGAGTCTGAGGCATTCTGGGCCCTTTATATAGGTTGCACCTGGTTACCACCTGGTTTCACTCAGTGGTAATTTGCATGTGAAAAAGGTCCTTCTGCAAAAATTCGCAATTGGCGAATTTTTGATGCATCACATTGCGACATGGTTTTGAGAGTCACATTTTGCGTCTCGCAATTTCCGACTTGAAATACCGAATCGGTATTTGCGAAATGCTAATTGCGATTCGGTATTTCAGATCGCAAACTGCGAGACGCAAAATCCGAGACGCAAAACCATGTCACTTACAAAAAATCGCAAATTTTGTAATTCCTTATTTTTGGCCTGCGAATGCCTTTAATGTATCGCAGACCACGTTTTTGCATTCGCAAAGCCCAAATTCTGCGATTCACACCGTTTGCGAATGCAAAATGGTTTGATACATCTGGCCCCTGGTGAGAACCCCACAAGTCACCCAATATTGGATTCCCCTAGGTGTCTAGTTTTAAAAAATGCACAGGTTTGGTAAGTTTTCATAGGTGTCGGCTGAGCTAGAGGCTAAAATCCACAGCTATGCACTTTGCAAAAAAACAGCTCTGTTTTCCTTGAGAAAATGTGATGTGTCCACGTTGTGTTTAGGGGCATTTCCTGTCACGGTCACTAGGCCTACCCACACAAGTAAGGTATCATTTTTATCAGGAGATTTGGGGGAACCCTGGGTGGAAGAAAATCTCTGGCTCCTCTGGAAATTTCCGGCTCCTGTAAGATTCTAGAACTTTCTGTCACCAAAATGTGAGGAAAAAGTGTTTTTTTGGACAACTATTGAAGTTTGCAAAGGATTCTGTGTAACAGAACCTGTGAGAGCCCCACAAGTCACCGCATCTTGGATTGCCCTAGGCGTCTAGTTTTAAAAAATGCACAGGTTTGGTAGGTTTCCTGTTAGACTTTTCATCCTTGGCGTGGTCTCCCTTAACTTTTTACCTCTGTTTCCCAGGTTGTTGATGTGTGCTGGGCTCTACTGTTTTGTTACTCTGGGCACTTTACCACTGCTAACCAGTGCTAAAGTGCAAGTGCTCCTATACAAAATGTGTATGTAATTATGTTCATCCATGATTTGGCATATTTGACTTACTGGTAAGTCCCTAGTACAGTAAACTAGAGGTGCCCAGGGCCTGTAAATCAAATGCTGCTAGTGAGCCTGCAGCACTGGTTGTGCCTTGCACATTAGTAGCTCTGTAAACGGGGCTCTGACCTGCCACTGCAGTGTCTTTGTGTGCAGTTTTAAACTGTAAATTCAACTTGGCAAGTGTACCCACTTGCCAGGCCTAAACCTTCCCTTTTCATATGTGTAGGGCACCCCTAAGGTAGGCCCTAGGTATCCCCAAGGGCAGGGTGCAGTGTACGGTTAAGGTAGGACATATAGTAATGTGTTTTATATATCCTCACAATGAGATACTGCTAAATTTGTTTTTCACTGTTGAAAGGCCTGTCCCTCTCAAAGGTTAACATGGGGGCTGCCTTTAAATATGATTAAAGTGTAGATTCCCTTTGGGAGCAGATAGACATGGAGTTTGGGGTCTCTGAGATCACAATTTAAAAATGCATCTTTTAGTAAAGTTGATTTTAAGATTATGGCCTTGATTACAACCCTGTGGTGGTAAATCCCACTGACCACCGTGCAGACGGCTGCCAATATACCGTGCCTGCGGTGGAAATCCACAATGGGTATTATGACCCACACTGAGAATTCCGCGACTATACAGACACCCACACAAATCCGCCAGACCAAAGGTCAGTGATAAACTGGCTATAGCAAAACCCACACCGTCACGCCAACAGGAATATGTCCAAAGTATCACGACCCACGAATCAATGCAGCAGTCATTCAACCGCGGTAAACCATTGGCGGTACACACTGCTGCGCTCAAAATACACACACACACTTACAAAACGACACCACATTGGACAATTCAAAATACACACACCTGACACATATACGCACACCACACCCACACACTCACACCACTATAAAACACATACCCACAATACCCACAACCCCTTACACCGAAAATTTCTGAAGAAGCAGAGAGAGAGAAAAGCAAAGACCGCACCAGCATCCAGAGGCACACAACACCATCACTCATACACCATCCACACACAACACACCACACACCCCAACACATCACCCCACACATCACATCTACCATCACCTCACACATCATTCACACCACATCATGGCACCTCAAAGACACCCCAGGTTTTCTGAGGAGGAGCTCAGGGTCATGGTGGAGGAGATCATCCGGGTAGAGCCACAGCTGTTCGGATCACAGGTGCAGCAGACATCCATTGCAAGGAAGATGGAGCTATGGTGGAGAATTGTCGACAGGGTCAACTCAGTGGGACAGCATCCAAGAACAAGGGATGACATCAGGAAGAGGTGGAACGACCTACGGGGGAAGGTGCGTTCTGTGGTATCCAGACACCAGGTAGCCGTACAGAGGACTGCCGGTGGACCCCCACCTCCTCCCCCACAACTAACAACATGGGAGGAGCATGTCTTGGCAATAATGCATTCTGAGGTAAGTCAACTCTTTACTATTATACCCCCCCACACTACCTGCATGCCATCACATACTCCCACCCTCACCCTCACTCCCATCACTCCACCATCTCCCACACACCCCACCGTCACGACCCACCACTCCCACAACCAAGCCCTGCATGCAACAATAATGCATGGACACCCATCACAGACATGCATGGACACCCATCACCAAAGCATGTCCAATAGAGAGACTCACCCAGGGCACACAATCACCACTCACACAAGGGCCAAGGCAATAGTGCAAGCACAGTAATAGAGGAAAACACACAGCCATTGCACAAGATGGCACACACAGATAAAATAACAATGCATTTACTCCCCAACAGGACCCCTACCCAATGTCAACGGACAGGAGGTGCCAGCCATATCCAGTCCCCCCACAGAAGAGGTCCACAGTGATGACAGCAGCTCTGCATTCCTGGATCAAGATGACCAGCCTGGCCCATCAGGGACCTCTGGACAGTCGGTCCCCCTGCCACAGTCCCAAGCCACCACAGAACACCCCTCCTCAGGAAACACCACCACAGCACCCACCCCAGCAGGCCCGTGCCACTGTCACCAGGACACATCAATCAGCAGTGTGTCCACCACTACAGAGACCCCAGGCAAACCCACTAACCCAGGACAATCAGGGACCTGGGGTCAGTGGCAGTGGGCAACCGGTTCAAGGGATGGAGGCACAGGACAACAGGGAAGCTGGGAGGACTGCTGTGCGACAGGGGTAGGACAGGTCCAGGGAACCCACTCTCCACGAGGCACTTTCAAACATCATGGGATCATACCACCATTCCCAGGAGACCATGGGCATGGTACTGGCAAAGTTTCAGGAGATAAGCAGCTGCAGGAGGGACAATACATGGGGATCAGGGAGGGCCTCACCAACATCTACAACATCATGGTCACCATTGCAGGGGTGCTGGCTGACATAGGCAAGACCATGAGGGAGGCAGTGGCACAACAAAGGGCCCCTGACGGTAGCCAAACTGATGAACAGCCTTCCACCTCCGCCGGCGCTGGTGGACAGGAGGCCCCGCCACAGGAATAACAGCCCACCAGCACCCCCCCTGCAGAAGAAGAACCACCCCGCAAACGGTCCCTGCGATCCAGGCAGAAAACAGAGAACATTGCCAAGACCCCCGCCAGGAATTAGGACCCTCCTGATTGTCACCCTTCTGTCCCACTATGTCACCCTGTCCACCTTGAACTGCCATTGCTCCACTTCCTATGCCCCATTGGACAATGCATCTGTGATAACAAGAGACTGGACTATAATTTGGACCTTCCTCCACCATCACCCCAGCCCCTTTCACATACCCCTATACACATTAGCCCCTAAATAAACACCCTTGAATCACAAACCAATCTGGAGTCAGTCTGTTCTTTCACAAATGTATAATTACAACATCACCAACAAATATCACTGTCAATGTTCATTTGCTAATACCAATGTATGACAGTTGTTGGACAGCAGTACAATGGCAGAAGGCAGAATGAGGTACCCAGATCTGTAAAATGGAAAGCCAAAGTGAAGTGTCAGTGTCCATAGACATAGGTGAGGAGGCTGACTTATACAATGTCCTACAGTAGTCAGATATGTGAGGAGCAAAGACAGTCTCTTACCTGTGTGTCACTGTAAGTACTGCATGATGATGTTTGTTCAGTTGTCAGTATCTTCTTCCTCTACCTCCTCTGCCTCACTGTCAACAGGCTCCACCGCTGCCACAAGACCAGCATCAGGCCAATCCTCCTGCAGAAAAGGCACTTTGCATTGCAATGCCAGGTTGTGCAACATGCATCATGCCACGATTATCTTGCAAACCTTCTTCGGTGAGCAGTATAGTATCTGTGCGCTTGACCTCTTAGATGAAGGCACCGGAATCTGACCTTCAGGAGGCCGAACGTCCTCCAATAATACGCCTAGTTCACCCATGTGCCTCATTGTAGTGTTCCTCTGCCCTTGTCCTGGCATTCCTCACTGGAGTCAGTAGCCATGAGAGGTTGGGGTAACCAGAGTCACCTGCAAATGTTGAGGGATACCTGTTAGACACACACTAACCCTTAGGGACGACCCCATACCCAGACACCTACTCATACTGTGTGGGGACCTTGGGCTCACCTATTAGCCACACCCAGTGACTCTGGAGTTGCCCCATCACATAAGGGATACTGCTATTCCTCAAAATGTAGGCGTCAAGCACAGAGCCAGGATACTTGGCATTCACATGAGAGATGTACTGGTCTGCCAAACACACCATCTGCACATTCATAGAATGGTAGCTTTTTCGATTTCTGTACACTTGTTTATTTCTGTGGGGGGACAAATGCCATATGTGTACCATCAATGGCACCAATGATGTTGGTAATATGTCCCAGGGCATAAAATTCAGCTTTCACTTTAGGCAAATCCTCCACCTGTGGAAACACGATGTAGCTGCGCATGTGTTTCAGCAAGGCAGACAACACTCTGGTCAACACGTTAGAAAACATTGGCTGAGACATCCCAGATGCCATGGCCACTGTAGTTTGAAAGGAGACACTTGCCAGGAAATGGAGCACTGACAGGACCTGCACGAGAGGTGGTATTTCTGTGGGATGTCGGATAGCTGACATCAGGTCTGGCTCCAATTGGCCACACAGATCTTGGATTATTGCACGATCAAGTCTGTAGGTGATAATGATGTGTCTGTCTTCCATTGTCGACAGGTCCACCAGGGATCTGTACACCGGAGGATGACGCCATCTCATCATCTGCCCCAGCAGATGTGCCCTATGGAGGAGAATTGTGAGAATAGGGTCATGTACCACATAGGCTGTGTTTTCAGTAATGTGAGAAAATCCGTGTGTGGCGTAGTTTGTCTGTATATCTGCCAAATTGTGCTGTGATGCAGTTAGGTGCCATGCCATGTGCCCCCCTGAAATGGAGGCTGCCTGACCTGTAAGGAGGGACAAGGGGAAATGAGGTAACTGCGCTGGCGTTGTGCAGCGTCGCAGTAGGCGGTCGAAGACCGCCGCGCAATTTAGCATTGGTTATCATTGGGCCCTATGGGTTCCAGGAGCCAATGAAGATGTACACCAGCGGTGACGGTATGCACAGCCGCGGACGTGACCGCCATTTTCTATCTCTTCACGCACTTGATACCTGTCCTTCAACAGGAGAGGACCTACACTGCAAGTGATGCTGTGACCTGAGTCTGGAAGCGACCATGGCTCGAGTGTCTGGGGAAAGGGCCCCTGCCTTCACCGTGGAGGTGTTGGACAAACTGGTGGATGGGATCCTCACCCAGTACACGCTACTCTATGGTCCTCCAGACAAACAGGTGAGTACAATGTGAGCATGCTGCGTGGGAAATGCCTGTTTTGAGTGGTGTGGATGGAAGATACATGTGGGGGGGGCTGAGGCCTGCATGTGAGGATGGTGAGTGTATGTGCATCAGGGCATGGGTGGGAACTGGTGGGCAATGAGTATGACGGTCCAGATGGGTGAGTAATTCCCTTTCCTCCTCTACCTTTCCTATAGGTCAGCGCCCACCAGAAGAAGGGTATTTAGTGTGCCATTGCCAAGGAAGTGGGGACCCTGGGGGTCTATCATAGACGGAGCACCCACTGCCGGAAAAGATGGGAGGACCTGCGCCGCTGGAGCAAGAAGATGGCGGCGGCCCAGCTGAGGATGGCCTCCCAACGTGGAAGGGGTGCCCGTCACACCATGACCCCCCTGATGTACTGGATCCTGACAGTGGCATATCCTGAGTTAGATGGGTGCTTGAGGGCATCACAGCAGCCACAAAGGGGTGAGTACAGTATCATTCAGCTGACTCTGTGCGCTTGACGAGGTGTCTGGGTGGGGTAGGTGGGCTGTGGGTTCCCCTAGGCCAGGGCACATGCGCCAAGGTACATCCATTGTTTTGCAGGCTCAGTGCCACTCCAACCCCAAAGGTGGTAGTTGCCCTCTAAACCTAGTCAGGCTCCTATGGGTTCCAGCTGTGCATGAAATGGGTCTAGACAGAGTCCCCCATGGGCATGTGCTTTTCCCCTGCACTGTTAGTGCATGCGCTAGTGCATAGGGCTGCTCCCTGTGTGTTGTGTCCACCAATGGTAGTATTGTTGCAGGCATTGACCATGTGTCTCTTGTGTCTTTCCCCCCTTTTTGTTTTGTCACCCTGTCCTTGTGTGCATTAGCATCATCTGGCGAAGGAGCATTGGCACCGGAGACGGAGGGAGCTCCAACCCACATGGCCCTGGAGGGTGAATTTACAGAGTCTGAAGGCACCAGTGGGACGGAGGGCGAGGGGAGCTCCACAATGGGGACAGGAGCAGACACCAGCGACAGCGACTCCTCCTCTGATGGGAGCTCCCTTACGGTGGCGGACACCTCTGTGCCCACCGCAACAACAGGTACAGCCACCAACCCCCTACCAGCACCCCCCTCCCAGCAGCTCCTCATTGAGTTTCCTGTGTCCGCTCACCGAGGAGGGTGGGCATCTCCTTCGCCCCAGGCACCTCAGACCCTGTCGCAGTCAGCCCTGCTGCCCTCAGTGAGGAGGTTATTGACCTCCTGAGATCCCTTACTGTTGGGCAATCAACCATTTTGAAGGCCATCCAGGGTGTCGAGAGGCATTTGCAGCAAACAAATGCATACCTGGAGGGCATTCATTCTGGCGTGGCGGCCCAACACAGAGCATTTCAGGCTCTGGCCTCAGCCCTGATGGCAGCCATTGTCCCTGTGTCCAGCCTCCCCACTCCACCCTCCACTACCCAGACCCAATCCCCTCTACCTTGCCTATCCCAAGCACACCTTCAGACCAGCATGCACACTCATCAACACACAAGAGTGGACATGGCAAACATAAGCACCACACATCCCACAGGCACTCACACAAGCACCAGCCCCATGCAGACACACCAACATCCACTGCTTCCACTGTGTCCCCCTCCTCCACGTCCTCCTCCCAGTTTCGTCTCCACTCACACCTGCATGGACTACATCCTCAGCCACTACCTCCATCACCAGCATGCCCATCACAACACACCGCTTACGTGCACTCACAACCCCCACTACCATGCACACGTCTGTTGTGTCCTCTCCCAGTGTGTCTGTGAGCCCTCCTCCCAAATTACACAAATGTAGGCACACACCCACCCAACAGCCATCCACCTCACACCAGCCTCCGGCCCATGCACCTTCACCCAAATTCAGCAGAAGTACACTTCCTACAACCACTACCTCTTCCTCCACTCCCAAACCCCTTCTAATTTCCCATCCCAGTGTGTCTAAAGAGGTTTTCCTGGCTAACATTGACCTCTTCCCTACACCTCCCCCCAGTCCTTCCCCTAGGGTAAGGATGTCCAGGTCCCAGGACAGCACCTCAGCCACCAAATCCTCCAGCACTGTGGTCTCAGCAAGTCCGGTCACATCGCGGGCGGCACCCATTAGGGCTGCCAGTGTGCCACCTAGAGAGGCCACGGATCAGCCCATTCCACCACCTGCCAAGGTGAAGAAAGTGCCTACATGCCGTAGGTAAAAGCCACACCAACCACCCAGCAAGGCCTCCTCCAAGCTAAAAGGGGACAGTGCCAAGGGACCAGCAGCGACATCCAAGGTGGGGAAGGGACACAAGGCGAAGGGGAAGTCAGGACAGGGCACGGAGCCTCCGGATGAGGCACTAGAGTCACCCCTTCTGGCAACCAGAACAGCAATCTGTACTGCCACCTGCACCGCCACCTGCATGTCTGCTGCCTCAGCAGCAGTCCCCAGCATCATCCCCACTGGGCAGCCGTCCGAGGCTGCAGGAGACGTCCTGCTGTCTCCCTCCACAGGTGCTGACACATTCACCACCGGCAGCATCTCCGCCACAGACACCACCGCAACCACCGCCACCAGCCCCGCGATGTGCTCAGACAGTGCCACCACAGCTGACATGGCTAACATTACCAGTGGACAGCCGTCCCAGGCTGCAGGAGATGTCTTGGAACCTGCACAGCTTACATGAGGCACGACACCCAGCACTGTTTGTACCAGCAGGTGGCAGGCAAAGTCGCAGCAGGTTGGAGTGTGTCTCTGCCTCCATGGAGTATCATGCTACCTGTTCCCAGGCAATCTCGTGGCACACACACCCAGGTGAGGGAATGAGACCTACCACACTGCATGTGAAGCACTCTGGGCACCAAGCCCCCTCCAGAACCAGTGGAGAAAAGCATCCACAACCCCAATCTTTGGCAGGATGAAGCACTCTGGGCACCAAGCACCCTCCAGAACCTGTGGAGAAAAACAACAACTAGAGAGACTGTGGCCTTGCACTCCCCAGGATAATGCAGTGGGCAACCCACCCACTTGAGAGACTTGAGAGACTGTGGCTTTGCACTCCCCAGGATAAAGCAGTGGGCAACCCACCCACTTGAGAGACTTGAGAGACAGTGGCTTTGCACTCTCCAGGACCAAACTGTGGGCATGGAGCCCCCTCGTGGAGTAGTGCAGTCGTCCGTTCATCTGGCTGAGGTACCTGTTTATTTTCGATCTGATGCCCCAGCAGTGTTCTCTCCGTTTCGAGTTAGGTATCATGTGTGGGCTTCGCCCATGCATTTTGGGACCACTGGTCCACGGACAATGATTGGAACAGTATCTGTACTTGTGTAGTTGCTGTACATATATGTATATACTGATGATTTTAAGTTATCTTGGCCAATCAGATTTTTCGATGATTACACTTGTTACGATCATTTCATTTTGTCCTTGCATTCTTCCAGGGGGTTACGGGGTATAAATGTAATGTTGATGCATGTGTTTGTATGTATGGTGTTGTGGGTGAGGGTGGGGGTGTTGCGTGTGTATGTGTATGTGTCATTCTCTCTTCCCCCCCTCCCCTGGTACAAGAGGAGGTAACGCAACATGGGCAGGACCTGTAACTCGGGCTCCATGGCGTCCTGGTTCCTCGTTGGGTGTTGAGAGGTGAGGGGTTTCCATTCCAAGTCCTGTTTCTCCTGTACTTTTGATGCCTTTGGTACCGCCCACGAAAAGGTGGCGGATAGGCCTGTTGTAATACAGTGGGCGTACATTGTGTTTCGCCTGTCTGTTGGCAGTTACTGCCGCAGTGTTTGTTTATACCGCCGTGGCGGTCTGAATGTTAAAGTGGCTGTCTATGTTGGCGGTTTCCGCCATGGTCGTAATTCAATTTTTTTAACCGCCGGCCTGTTGACGGTCTTACAGCTGCTTTAACACCGACCGCCAGGGTTGTAATGAGGGCCTCAATCTGAAGATGCATCAGCTGAAATTGCTTTTGACATAGAGAAAGTGGAGAGCTACACAGTGGCTCAGTTGAAGCAATTTGACAAGGATGTTGCCTGGCCCATAAGAGCTCATCCAAGAAGGAGGAGCTGCAAAAGGCACTGAGGATTACAAGTGGAATGATGACATATACTTGTGGTTGAAGTGGTATGAGTCTGCTCTCCACATGAATCTGGTCCCTGAAGCTCATTGGGGGGCGGGTCTGTGGAAGCACTTTGAGGTAGAGGGGAGGGATACACTGACAGCCTTAGGGGATGTTCAGACTCTCACCTACATTATCATGAAGGATGCCCTACTCACAATGTATGGTCTCACCCCTGAGCAGTATAAGGATAAGTTTAGGTCCTATAAGAAGAAGGAATCCCAAACATGGTTGGAATGTGTTGATTCTTTTTGCAGATCACTGGATGGTTGGGTGAAGGGCAGTAAAGTAACAACATATTAGGGGCTTTACAATCTGGTTGCTTGGGAGCACTTGTACAGTTTATGTTTTCCAGAGCAGCACCAGCACCCGATTGACAGCAAGCTGACTGATCCCAGGAAGGTTACTCAGGAAGTGGACCGCTGGCAGAGCACCAGGGTCCAAAAGAGGTATGGGGGAGACCACGCCAAAGGTGAGCAGGGTCCCTTTCAAAAGAAAGGGGGGCTAAGGGTATACGGGGGAGTTCCCTAAAGGGCCCCAAACTGATCCCCAGGGTAAAGATTCCCAACCCCGTAGTGAGAAGAAGCCATGGTTCTCCAAAGGGAAGCCAGTAGCAGGGCGACCCCTACGTAAGTGTTATGCATGTGACCAGGTGGGTCATGTGAGGGGGGACCCCAAATGGTCCAAGGGTTCACCAGCACCCACTGGTACGCAGTCCCAGGGTATGGCTAGTGTAGAGCTTGGGGAGGAGTTGGTTCCAGGTACGTGGGAGGCAGCTGAGATGACCCTTGTCTCACTAGGGGACAGTGAGATGGTCCAGAGGACCCTCGTGCCTGAGAACACTAAAAAGTACAGGCAGTGGGTGACCATCAATGGACAGAGGGTGGAGGCTCTTAGAGACACAGAAGCCAGTGTGACTACAGTGAGGAGTCTATTTCATTAGACCAAAACCATTGACAACAAAAAACCCTACAGAAAGGCCGCACTTTCCTTTAATATAGAGTGTAGACACAGGTGCTCAGTACATCCTAAACATGTCCGTTGTCCAACATGTATTATGGGGCAAGAAACTTGCACCATCAAACTACAATCAAAAGGAAGAATGGAGCACACTATTATTGATTTACTTCTAATAATAATTGAAACCCTGAGTTCTTTGATTCTATTTAGACTTCAATAGACAACCATGGTACAGTTCAAATACATAATAAATTCTACATATTGGCTACACTATTTGAAATTCACATTTAATACAAACAGAAACACATCTATACAAATAAAACTAATAATCAAAAATGACAACAGAAAATTAAAGAAATAAATGTCACAAGTTTGACACAGCTCGTCTGTAAAGTCCATATCATTGAACTCCAGAGACTTAAAAGTCAAAAGACACCCAAGTCCAAATAGTCCGTGACAAGGGTGTATATTGTCCCATATGTTGACTTGAAGCAATGCAGTTTCTTAGTGTCCAATGTGAAAAAATTTGCTGCAGAATCCGAACCAAATTCAGCCGTCCAATGTGAAACAATTCGCTGCAGAATCCGAACCAAATTCAGCCGACACGTGTTTCGTCCCTGAAGGGACTTTTTCAAGGCTGACAAAATAAATTGTGAAGGTACTTACTGCAACTTAATGTCCTATTCAAATACCAATCATTGCCTAAAAAGCATGCTATTAAACCAGGTTTCATAAAAATCACCACAAGCGTGTCAAAAATCTAAAAACTATGGATCGTGTGAACATCGAACCATTATACCAAAATATTCCAAACGTCAAAACCAATCTGTGTAGCCTAAGTAAATGTGGAAACCAGCCTATTAAATCTAACCCAATGACATTTCTAATATTCATCTTCGAGGGAAATGAATTTAGTTTCAGTTATCATGCAAGTGATAGACATATATCAATTATTGTCATGCGGGTTAGTGCTAAATATATCACCAAACTGGTGTAAGAATGCATGAACCCATAATTGATTGGAATAGTCAAAATGTTTGTTAGTACAATCTGTGATCGTATCCTATTTAATACCCCTTTGTGAGGGAAATATTTCGAAATTTTGTACCTCGTCCCTTCGCATTTGGTATAAACTTTTCAAAATCTGTTTGTCCAGTCGGGTACTGTGGTGCTACACATCTGTAAAGTAACCAAAGCAGTATCTCATAACCTTATCAAAGCACCCGCAATGTCTAATAACGAATATCCACATATGAATTGGACCAACCTGTACTTATTTCATTTCCTGTGGAAGAATTCACAATGGACTTTACAGACGAGCTGTGTCAAACTTGTGACATTTATTTCTTTAATTTTCTGTTGTCATTTTTGATTATTAGTTTTATTTGTATAGATGTGTTTCTGTTTGTATTAAATGTGAATTTCAAATAGTGTAGCCAATATGTAGAATTTATTATGTATTTGAACTGTACCATGGTTGTCTATTGAAGTCTAAATAGAATCAAAGAACTCAGGGTTTCAATTATTATTAGAAGTAAATCAATAATAGTGTGCTCCATTCTTCCTTTTGATTATACAGTGAGGAGTCAACTGGTGTCTGAAGAGCAGATTGATCCCTGTGTACTTCACCAAGTAACTGCAGTGGACAACTCAGAGTGCCTGTGCAGAGTAGTGCAGGTTCCCTTTCAGTGGGGGGGGGGTCTCAGGTTCCTTGAAGGTAGCTATGAGTCCAACCATGCCTGTAGTTGTTTGCTAGGCAATGACCTGGAGGTTTCCCCTTGGAAAGAGGTGGAACACAAGTCTCACTTGGAGATGTTGGGTCTGCCTGGGTGGGTATGCGTATCCACCCAGTCAATTGCAGCGCGTAAGGGTGGTCAAGAGCCCCTGGTGCCTGAAACAGTGGCCTAGGGGACCGATAAGAAGAGGAAGGGCAGGGGACGTGGGAAACCAGCCCCAGAAGTTCCCAGAGTGCGGAGCCTGAGGGTGACGCCCCAGAGCCTACAGGGGAACAGGTGGCTGAACTGGGTGAGGTCCCTGAGCTGTTGCAGTGGCAGCAGGAAGGCGGGCCCACCAGGGAAGCATTCAGTGCAGCACAGAAGACATGCCCTACTCTGGGGGGTTTGTGGCAGCAGGCTGCAGACCAGGCGGCTGGCAACGAGCCAGGGTCGCACCTGATCTATTGGGAGGATGACCTCCTGTATCGTGAGCTTAAGGTTCCTGAGCCTGGGTCAGCCCATGTGCTGCTGGTACCCCAGTGCTTCAGGGCCTTCCTACTGCGGTTGGCTCATTATATGCCTTCAGCAGGACTTTGGGGCGGTACAAGACCTTTGAGAGGCTTGTCTCCCACTTTTACTGGCCCCTAATGCGCAGGCACTCAGATGCACATTGCAGGTCTTGCCGAACTTGTCAGGCAACTGGCAAGAGTGGTGGGAAATGTAAGGCTCCCCTCAAACCTTTACCTGCTGTCAGTACTCCCTTTGAAAGGGTGGGTATTGACATCGTGAGGCCTCTGCATCCCAAGACAGCCGTGGGCAACAGGTTCATCCTGGTCTTGGTGGACCATGGCACCCAGTACCCCGAAGCTATTTTGGCGATCCATTTGTTTCATTTGGCAACTTTTAATGCTTTTATTATGTTCAAGGATTGTTTCCCTGAGTCAAGGATGAAATTTGTTAAATTTCAGCAGTCAGTCATAGAGATCCTTATTGTAGTGGAACAGCCAAGAGTTCCTAGAGTAGCAGTGGTGGAGGATGTGGCTAGATTGAAAGATTGCCACTTTCCTGATCACATTCTTCCCACTCCCAAAAACACTTGCCCACTAAGAAATGTAGAGTCTGAACCCGAAGAGGTATCCAGAGGGAGAGACGGATGTACTGCCCGGACTGTCGTTCAAAGCCTGGGCTCTGTGTGGCTGGCAGTTTCAAGAGTTACCACACACAGGAGAATTACTGGGAACTACAGAGAGCATAAACTGCCATTTTATATTTTCATATGTTCAGTTTCACAGTTGGCATTACTGTCATGTATTCAGTTATTTTATAATTAGTTAGTGGTTTCTTTGTTGATTAAAAACAAAAAAGTGATGGTGGTGTGCATGGAGTGGCACTTGGCTTGTGGTTTGTGTGGAGTGGCACTTAGCTGGTGGTGTGCATGGGGTGGCGCTTGGCTGTTTGTATGGTGCTTGGCTGGTGGTGTGCATGTGGTGTCACTTGGCTGGCAGTGTGTGTGGTGTGACGCTTGGCTGACAGTGTGCGTGGGGTGATGCTTGGCTGGTGGTGTGCGTGGGGTGGTGCTTGGCTGGCAGTATGCTTGGGGTGGCGCTTGGCTGGCGGAGCCAGCAAAACGGCAGTCCACACACTCCTATCTGCTTGTGTGATTGCTGTACCAGGCATGTGGGCATATGAAAGTGATGGGCCCTTGAGTGGCGCTGTCTGTTGATGCGAGTGCTGTAATGTGCTGGGCCCTTGGCTGGCGGCGTGAAGGGTCTTGTGCATGTCATGTATGAAAGGTGTGTGAATGGACTGTAAAGCGGTTGGTGCTTTGTCCCGGCTTCACAGCTCACGAGCTGTGAGTCATTGGTTCCGTTTTTTGGCCTTTCAGTTATGTGCAGTGCATTTCATTTTTGTGAAGTCTCTTGTTAATAAAATTTTATCTACTGAACCATCACTCACCCTTGTGCCAAATCCAACCAGTATGAGTAGTAAAAATGACAAAACCTGCTCCACTGTAATCAGGCGTTGCAGCACACCTGTGACACGCTAGGTGTCTCGGGTGTGTCCCCGATGAAGAAGCATGCCACCAACTTGGTTGGTGGGTGAGGGGTGTCTTTAACATAACCTAAGCGCATTTCTTTTCACAATTTTAGTGTTTGGAAAATCACAGAAGTACATGGATACATCAAAATGATCCATTACAATACTACCTGTGTTTGGTAGGCACCTATGTTTTTGGTCCAAAGGGTGGCCTTCATCTATGGAAACCTACCAAACCCAGACATTTTTAAAACTAGATACCCGGAGGAGTCCAGGGAGGTGTGGCTTGCGTGTATCTCCCAAATTTTTTTTACCCAGACTCCTCTGCAAACTTCAAAATTTGCTTTAAAAATCATATTGTCCTCACTTTTCTTTGTAGGATCACAGCTCCAGCACAAATTTCCTACCACCCAGCATTTCCCCTCAGTCTCCAAGGTCAAATGAGTCCCCTGGCCCTGGGCATGTTCATTGGACAGGGGGTATGACTCCTGTCGTTGCTAAGACAGGAGTCATTTCATGGGGGTCGTGTGTCAAAAAATGACGCTAGTCAGGTTAGAGCCAATATTTTTTACTCTAACCTGACTTGCACCATTCTTGATGTACAACCCCCAGTCTTTCCTTCGGCTCTGCTGCCCGGTTACCGTCATTTATTTTGACGCTAACCAGGCCGCAGTGTCGGCTAACGTCATTCCATAAATAAGGCCCCCGGCTGGCACGTTGGAATGGCGTTAGCTGGCGGTAAACTTTTTGGCGCAAATCTGCCCTAGCGCTGAGTTGCATCAAAAAGTATAAACATGGGCCAAAGTGTGAGTTATAATACAAGAGTTGTGCGCCCAAACAAAAAACACCAGGAATTGATCTCGTCAGAATACCATCAACCTGTTGAGAAAGCTTAACTTTTCCAGAAAATGCACGTCATATTCTTCCCACTATGAACGTTGACCTTCGCTTAATCAATGTATTGAAGGATTTATAAAGTACTTGGGGGCATATTTACACTCCGTTTGTGCCGAATTTGCGTCGTTTTTTTCGATGCAAATTCGACGCAAAACTAACTCCATATTTATACTTTGGCGTTAGACGCCTCTAGCGCCAAAGTTCATGGAGTTAGCGTCACTTTTTTTGCGTGAACACCTTCCTTGCGTTAATGATATGCAAGGTAGGCGTTCCCGTCTTAAAAAATGACTCCGATGCATATGCGTCGTATTTATACTCCCAGGCAAAAATGACGCCCGGGAGTGGGCGGGTCTAAAAAACACGCATTAGCGCCGGATTTTAACGCCTGGGTCAGGGCAGGCGTTAAGGGACCTGTGGGCTCAGAATGAGCCCAGAGGTGCCCTCCCCTGCCCCCAGGGACACCCCCTGCCAACCTTGCCCACCCCAGGAGGACACCCAAGGATGGAGGGACCCACCCCAGGGACATTAAGGTAAGTTCAGGTAAGTATTTTTTTAAAAAGAAAATTGTGGCATAGGGGGGCCTGATTTGTGCCCCCCTACATGCCACTATGCCCAATGGCCATGCCCAGGGGACATAAGTCCCCTGGGCATGGCCATTGGGCAAGGGGGCATGACTCCTGTCTTTGCTAAGACAGGAGTCATTTCAATGGGGGTTGGACGTTGTAAAAAAATGGCGCAAAACGGGTTGAGGCGATTTTTTTGCCTCAGCCTGACTTGCACCATTTTTGGACGCCCATACTCCATTTTCCCCCTACGCCGGCGCTGCCTGGTGTACGTCGTTTTTTTCCACGCACACCAGGCAGCGCCGGCGGCTAACGCCGGCTAACGTCATTGAATAAATACGGCGCCCGCATGGTGCTTCAGAATGGCGTTAGCCGGCGCTAATTTTTTTGACGCAAAACTGCGTTAGCGCAGTTTTGCGTCAAAAAGTATAAATATGGCCCTTGGTATTCTTGAAAAGGTCACAAAATGTTCCTATTTACATCTACCTCTGCTGCCATTGAGCCTTTTCTTTGGAGGGGCGTTGAGGGGGATGCGGCACGTTTGTTTTTTTCAGAAACATATTTCAAAATAATTCAATCAAATCAAGACAAGGTTAGCGTGGGGAGAAATTACATTATTTTCTGCCCACCAGGACATCTCATGAGCTATTTAATTTTTAATATTTTTAAAGCATTGGTACAAAAGTGACTTAAACTCGAAATAAAGCAGATTAACAGTAAGTAATCAATTAATTACCCACTAACAAAATGAAAAATACCGTGATGGAATTGTAGGCAATAAACTGTTTCACACATATAGAATTCCGTGAAGGAATATCCTTTTAATGAAATTAGGCATCATTCAGAAACTGAAACTCATGGTTCTCAATGTACCTACCTCCCTTATTTCTTAAATAATTGAAAAGCATTTATGAGGAAACAGGGTGAATTGTACCTAGTTAGTCCTTTATAAGTCACGAAGGCAGGTTTCTGAAAGGTGTTCACCCTATTCCTATTGAATTCGAATACGGTGCTTTGGACACAGGAATCTTTCAGAAAAATGTATTTCAATACAAATGTGCTCTGGATGCACTGTCTTATGAGGAAAGATGGTGATATCATGAGCAGAAAAAGTTATTTTAGGAAGCTAGAAGTCTGCTGTGTTTTACAACGGTCTGTTGCTTCGTATGTACATTGTCGTTTTATAAATCGTACTCATTCATTTTATGCCAGTATTTTAAAGTTATCCTAAGGTGAAAACTGGAATAGACATGACATTTTTTTAGAAAATGTTTGGTAGATTTATTAGAGACTTATGTCTGATCGAGGACGGCTTGAGGACATATTTTTAAATGGTTTGGCCTAACATTTCTTATTAATTTTTAATATGTGCATCTGTGTTTTTTAATGTAAGAAAACTCTAAATCGTTTTTCTATCAAGGTTCACCTCTCTGTGTTAATATGTGCGAACCTAACTTTGGGAGGTTCTAACGTTAAATTAAACAGATCTGGAAGGTCTCATTCATAATCGACTTTATTTTTACTGTTTCATTGCTGAAGAATATTTTAACAATACTAGTTTCGCCACATATTTTTTTGCTTTTGGCAAATAGCATTTTGTGTATAAGTATTGTGCTTAGCGAATATCTAGAGTAGGCAGTGGCTAGAGAAATTGTGCTTGTGGAATAGTAATAGAACATTAATAATATGAAGACATATGTATAATTACAGTGACACGCATAGTAACGTGCATGTTTGTTAAATACTGCATATTAAGTTGCAAATATGAATTTTTAACATGAACTTTAACTCTAAACAAATTCTATAGCTCCAGGGTAGCATAGATCACTTGCACCGCAGTGTGTTTGGGACAAGCATCTGTTTACAAACCTGTGCACAGCACCTATCAATGAAGGCTGTCATGAACCCTACTGGAGGCAACAAAAGTAGGGCCACCAGGCAGCCAGGTCAGAAATAAACAACAGTTACCAGCTATGACGAAACAAATGCTGTACCATTAAGTGCTGCTCCACTCGTACTCAGTAAACATTCCTGGGGCACATAGAAATGAATTAATATTGTGCCACAATACCTTCGGCTGTCTGCACTAAATGCCCGGCTTTATCCCTGCTTCATCCCTTCCCTTGACCTTGTCGTCATTCATCCACAACCTCTCGATGTTGGTTGGTCTTGGAGCAAGAACTACAAGACCATTATTCTGTATCTTTCTTGTGAGTGAGGAATGATAAACGGTGAGCTAAAACACTTAAAATAGACTAATGTGTGATTTTGTGAAAATGAGATAACGCTCACTTACACATTCGTGAAGTAAATGAAGATTTTCATTGGAAACTCATTCTTGAGGATGGTATATTTTGTACGTTTTAGCAACGTTAGGCACTGAAGGGAGGTGATGCCCTCGGTTATTAGTCAATATGCATCTACCTTAATCTCAAAAAGCCTACCTCCCCGGTAATCAGCACTTTTGTATCCTTTCATTCCATCGTGTTGTTTCAGACGAAAGGCTGAAGTGCATTTATTCATCTTTAATTCCGTGTAGTTTTTTCCCACTGTTTCAACCGTGAACGCACAATCCTCATCACCATCTTGGTCTCTGAGTAATTTTCTTTTGTTTGTTATTCAACCTCACTTCCCGACCTCATTTCTGTGGTTAGCCGGCTTGCAATTGTTACAACTTAATCAATGTTCCAAAGCGTTCACATTAACTAGACTGGAATTTAATTTCGTTGTTGTTAAATTATTTATTCTTGGAGATCACACAGAAAACAGTCACGTGCAAAAGGAAAATATGCATGTCATCCTCCTCTTGTACCTAATCAAACGTTTCCTCTTCTTTGTGTGCCTCGTAGCGTTGAATTTATATACTAATTCATGTTATGTTTTATTCGTATTTTGCACAACAATTAAATAGGGATTAGGTTTAAACAACACAGAGATTCTATTGCTTTTCACTAAAGCGACATTCACTATTTCAGTAGATGTGTATGTTGTTTAATTAATGAAAGTTACTAAGAGCACTGGGAAGTGAAGAGAGTCCAGGTTAAATGATGAGGAGCATCTCTATTCCATTGTATTGTTTAATAGCAATGTTAGTATTCTGTATCCTAATGATAACGTCTATATGAATAAACACTTCTGCAGCTTGTTTACTCTCATCTACCTGACATCACTAGAGCGCACAAACTAGCTAAAACGCAAGTGTGCACTGCAGTCTTTGAGCGTGCCTCAAAACAGTTTTAGAGAATGATATGGAGTTGTTTTAAAATATGGACAAAGTGGGCACTTGTCAAACCCCTTTCCCCTATAAGCATGAAAAGCAAAAAATGTTTTAATTTGACAGATTTTCTTATATATTTTACAAAAACCTATTATGCATGCTGGCCTGCCCAACTATAACTGTTTTACCACTCGTAGGGTCGGATATACGAAGCTGTTTTATTCACAGCTTTTTTTTTATTCCCATAATAGGGACTTTTGCGACCAGAAAAATCATTTTAAGAGGATCAGGTCCTTGCAAGTGTAAACTGGCCATGCTATATCTGCAGAAGCTGAGCACTCATTTGAGTTGCGCAAATATATGTTTGTTTGTTTCTCAAAAAATGATTTAGGGGTAAGGAATGAAATCGGTTGTTTTTAACAGGTTTAGGGTGATGTATTTATTGTTTGTATATATTTGGGTATGCATATGTACATATGATTGTATCCTTGGATCATTTGCTCCTTCTTTTTTTCTTACTAAGTATAGGCAACGGATATATATATATATATATATATATATATATATACATATATATATATATATACATATATATATATAATATTTGGTATATATAAATATATATATGTATATATATATATATATATATATATACACATATACATATGAGCGAGAGAATGAGCTTTGGTACCGGCATACTCACAGGTTGTCCACTTATGCAATGATGATTACTAATACTAAAAAGATACCAGCATTCGATGAAACACAAATAACATAACTGTAATGTCACTTACCAGTTTTGGAATGACGCAGGCAGCTAATGAATGGCAAAAATAATAACGGCTTTTCCAGCATCCGTGGAACCATGGGAGACTCCATGGTCCAACTGCAATAGTAATACACAGCAGAAATGTGCTGAGTCCCCAATCAGCAATATAAGTGTGTAAGGTAAGAAACTACGATATAGGAACCATTGGAACCAATAGGGAGGAAAAAACAAAGTTTCAGGGTATGGAGGTTCAGTGAAAACCATAACAAGAGTGAAACGCCAATGCAACTACACAACATGCTGCCACACAAGGAACATATGGTAAGATGGCCTATTGTGTTGCAGTTACCTAAAAACCCAGAAAATGATTGTTCAACCCAGAAGTTGATTCTCACGAAGTGGAAGATGGCATCGAGATTCTGATCAGTGCGGTTATCTTCCATCTCCCTGACTACCACAGAGTGTGTTAAGTCTGTGTCATAAAATGTGTCTTGCTGAATTGGCATAATTTAATTTTCCAATACCTCCATTGTAGGTTTGTGCAGAAATTACACTAGTGGCATGGGTGTTAAATGTATTATGTGGGCTGCATTATATATTTATCTGCAAATGTCAGAAATGTATGACTCCAGAAAACACGATTGTGCTATGGTACTGCAGTGACGTGACAAAGAAATGTGTCTTTGCTGTGCAAAAAATCTAATTTATGTATTAGCAAATTCGACCATAAAGTCTGTCTCACAAACCCACTCCAGGGTGCAAAATATATTAAAGAGGTGCACGTCAGACGTTAAGTAAAGTATGCCATCACAGTAAAAAAATATTTAAAAAACTTTTTTCATTGTGTAGACAACGCTGGATTTTCCCTGAGCAGGCCTAGGTATTAATAAAATAGCTTTTCTATATCTAGGCATGGTACATTGCTAGAGGAATGATTAAACTTCACTTTATATTTCAGGTACTTCAAAAATCTAATTCAATTGTGAAAGTACATTGCTGATACCTTTAGTGATATAGTAATTAAAGGAAAGCGTACTTCCTGCTGCCTGACAGTAAAATTGTTTAGAACCCTGGTGCGTCTCAGCACTGCTCCAGAAACTGAATACATATCCTTGGCAAACATGTTAATGACTCTCCTCCTGGAAGTCAGTGGCTTGGCCTCTGGCAGCAGGAAGGTAGAGGCATTGGGACCAATTGGTCAATGCATAACCGATAGCCATTTCGGAGGAGGACCGGACATCTGGCAGAACAAAGGAGACCATCCACAGTTCTTCCATTGACTTGAAAATGTCAAATGTTGCTATCAGGATCTCCTACTAGTAATTCCCAGATTTGGCAATGACAGAGGGGAGCATGTTTTATATCTTTATGCGAGTGGCTATAGGATGAGCCACAGCCCCCCAGGTGGCAAATGGTGGGAGGCATCATAATTAAGGGTCACTTGGTAGGTTTGCATCAAAACAAGAGAAGTGCTGGAAAGGAGGCAGGGGTCTGCAAGAAACCAGTAAGGAATAGGTGAAGAGAATCCTCCAAACACAGACAAATGCACAGGATAAGATTGACACTGGACTACCACTTTCTCAGAACACTGCTGGACATGGAAAGAAATACAAGAAATAGCTAGAAGGAAAGTAGATTGTGCCTGACTATTGGGGATAGAAGACTGACTACCCCTGACTCCTGCTGGCATTCAAAGGCTGGAACTGCTCTCCAAAAATAAAGTGTTTGGTCTTCTGTTCCTGTTACAGGGACACAAAAGTCACAAGGGCTCCCTGTTCTAAAAGGTGGTCCAGCTGCCCCATTAGGGCAGAGCCTCAGCTTGACAGAGACTGGTACCAGGAAGCCTGCTCTGAGAACCCAAGGCCTATATGAGAGACCCCGACAATGACTTTATCAGTATCACAAATGTTTGTGAACTTGTAGGAGAAATCTGGGACAGAGGGCCCACACTCCATCTTGGAGTGAGACTTCAGTTCTCCAGAAGAGCACCAGGAAGATTGTAAGCACTCAAGTGAGATTATTTACTTTGTCCCTGAGTTTCTGTTTCTGTGTCCAACGCTTTCCTATTTGTTGAACAGCTTGCTGGTAACCTTTCCTTGTCTTCATTTGTAGTGAAAAAGAGGCCTATGATTGCCATTTTGCATAATGTACTTAGAATAAAAGTGACCTTTAGATTTCAATTGTTTCTATAGGCATTTTTGACCATTTTCTCCTAAAAGATTAAAACAAAAACATATATTTTATCCCTTTTACCTGATTTTCAATATTTTTAGGCATTTCAGTTATTGTTTTATCATCTATTTTTCCACGAAAGTATTTCACGAATTTCATGGTGTTGTTTTGTTAATTTTGAAATTGTTGGAAATACTTCCTTTTAGTATATTTAACATGGATTTCACTGGGAAACAGATTGCTGCTAATTGTCACAGCTAGACAGTGTTGAGCAGAGTTTCTCAGAGAATTGCCTTACAACCTTACCAATGTATTGCAGTTAAATTGGTAATGCTCACCATTCCTATATTAATAACCAACTTCATGATAGGTAATAAATTAAAGATTGTCCAGAAAAGGAGCTTTCCTAAGTGCCTTGCTGCTGGCTCTAAAAAATTCTTGAAACAGCACTGGAATGATGTGCAGAGCTGCATGTATGGAAAGAAAAGGGTCAGCATACCTGGTGGTCCGAAGCATGACTTGGGCAGTTTTATTTCTTGATTTTTATGAGACATTGCCTTTTCAAGTCATTACCAAGAGGCAAGATTCACCCATGAGGGAGCACATCTTGTTGAAGGCCTTATTTGTCAAGCTGAAAGGGAACTTGTTGGGCATGCGGTATTAACACAGAGATAGTAAAGCCTGATCAAGCATCCTGGAGACCCTACATAGCAAATACAGTCCCATCATCCCTCTCTGATGGCAAACTGAGGGTGCCCTGCTCTACATCAAATATCAAACATATAGAACTGGGATAGGTGGGCTCACAATATCAAACATATAGGACTGTGATAGGTGGGTTCACCACCAAAATTTCAATTCCATGACTCTAGAACAGTGCTGATGTGAAAAAGTGCAACACAGGTTTGCTTTGGTTGTCTGGCTGTATTTAGTGCATGGCTAGGCAGGCTCTTGGTACTTAGATGGTCACCAGTTTTCTAGTTCTCATTTGAGGATGGTTCACATATATTCAATCACTGAACTTGGTTTGATTCTGAGAGAGCGTAGTTTAAATAACACATATACTAAAGTGAAAAACTTATATCAATGCTTAACGATGTTGCATAGAAGATAATAATGATTTTGCTTAAACGCGCATCTGAATTACGACTATAATGTGTGTGGCCACCAATATATACACGTGAACTAATAATGATCGAGTAAAACTGTTTATGTTATGGTTTATATTAACATTTATGATGTTGCATTTATATTAAAATCTCATAGGCCTTAAGTTAGCGTGAGCTGTGGGTTTTTAGTTGCCTGGCTCTCATATTAATAGCATTTTTCTGTTTTTCAGTGTGCTGACTCGCAAAGGGCCATGACCCTGCAAATGTTCCTTTTCTTCATTTCAGTGTATCAGTATGAATTCTGTTCTCATCATGCTTGCTGCTTTAGTATGAGTTTATGTACAAAATTTAAACAAAAGTAGATTAATGAAATATACAAGGACGTTTAAACCATGAACAAAGGAACTCATGACCTGAGAAGACGTGCCAAACAGTGAAGTAACCCCCGGATGTGCCACCTCCGAAGGCGTCAATTATGACGACCAATGAAAATGTTATGAATTATCGTGGGGACAATTGGAATTACCTAATGCTTAATTTGATAGGTTAAAGATAGTGGGGTATAGTAAATGTCCAATAGAATTTTGGGGGAAGGTATTACAGAAAAGGGATAAAAACCCATGTCACAGAAGGGTCGAGAGAACTAGGTAGGGAATGCTATTGATGTTATCCAGAAACTCTGTCACTCTGTTTGGTGATTTTGAGACTTATTAAAACCATCTTTGCCCATAGACTGCCCTTTACACTTCTCCTGCTTATGAGGGAAGTGTCCCCTGTCCTTTAGATGAGTTTAGACTGATGGTGTTTTGACTGATGTCCTGAAGACGAAGACTGATCCTGTGTGCTGACCTAATCCTTGGAGGGTAATTATGACAATGCAATATGTAATTTGTCTGTTTGCTTTTCCTTTCTAGGTACCAACTGCTCATTTTGATAGAGACCATAGCTAGATGTTTTCTAAATTGGTGTTCTAAATTGTTTTGCATGAAACCCAACATGCTGATGCTAATTAGTGGTTAGGATAGAGATCCCTCTGACTGACGCAAATAGACAGATGACTGACGTTGCGCTATGCTGAACTGACACATATATGACGTTTGCTGAAATCTAATCTATGTTCACGCTGTGCTATGTTCTTATGTTTGTGATCCATGCATTATTGAAATCCTATTACAGTTGCCATATCGTATCTATGCTCTTATGCTTCCTGGTATTGAGATTAACTGATCTGCTCGTAGATTGTAATCAATAGGGAATATAATTCATAAAATTCTATCATAGGTGTGGTTATTCATGGCTGAAAGGTCATGGTTGCGCCGACAATTTGATTAATGTCTTTAACCAAAGTAAAATGCATTGTTGTAATAAATATTGATGACATTATTGATATATTGCTTGACATATTGATCAGTTATCTCGTCCTACGGTGTTTCTCCACTGGGTCACAAGATTCATTGGCCTAAAACGAGTCCTAATGTGTAATAAATTAACATAGAAGGACGCGTTATCAGTTCTGGTAGCAGAGCGACGGTTTGGCTTTTGGGGGCCCTAGGACGGAGAATCATTGTTTAGTTTATTTTTCTGTGATAATGCAAATTGGAGGTATGATGGGTTTCTAAGTTCACCATGACTTTCCCGGGATCTCAGAGCCTGCCTAAGTGAGTTGGGGATGTTCTCGGCGCCATAAATGTGTGGTTTAGGGTTCTTGCGCTTGCTTAGCTTGTGCATTTTTGCAGGTGATTGTGAGATTTGTGTGTATTTAGGCCAAGTAAATGATGTTTTAGGAGAAGTGGGCGTACTCCGCAGTATGAGAGTAGGGAAGTCGGCTTACTTCATATGAGTGTGGCGCTTGGTGCTCAAAATTATCCACGTGGTTGGTTGTTTATGTACGGACCCGTCGTGGTCTAACACTCCGGAGTATGTTGACAAGTGCAGAAGACACTTGGATTTGTGTTGTAATCTCTGCGGTTTAATAGGTCAATCAGGTGTGGTTGACAAGTCAGGTTTGAGTTGAAATGTATGTGTGAAACCTTTGATGGAGATTTGGCAAATTCTAAAGTGCACTAGGACTAGCCATTGACAAGTCGAGAGTAGAATTTGCGGGTCGAAATCTGCTTGCGTATGCGGGAACTGATAAGGAGAAAGTAGCGGCTGAGGCTTCAAGTGAAAACTCTGTAAAGTTCTGAAGCAAATGTGTTACCCTTCCTGTAGTAAACCGGCAGATTTGTGTTGTCATTTAAGGTGCTCGCAATAATTTGCATTCGTTTGTATGAATTTAGTGAGGAGCGGACGAGCCACAAGACTTTGTCAGCTACAGTGTGTGCGAATGTGACGTCAGTGGTGCCGCGCTGAGATAGGTCAGTTGTCGAGAGGGTCGCGCACAGATTGGCTGCCGTCCGTGAGAGGCAATAGATTGAGAAAGGTGGGTGAAGAGTGTCCTGGGAACTAAGTCATTTCTGATTGAAATACAAAACAAGAGAAAATCGCAAAATGAATTTTGTCACAGCATTTAAGAGCGCTCTGAAGGGAGACACATATATTGTAGCAACTGATGGGGAACCTACACCACCCGAGGGTACTCCAGGTTATATAGTCATGGAAGAAAAAGGTGTCGCGCCTTGTTTATGGATGAAACAGTGGCGCAAATTAACAGAGAAGGAGGGATGTTTAGTGTTTCTGGAACATGGAACGTTCAATACGAGGGTTCTTGAAAATTTGAGGTGGATGTTAAGCGTACAGAAACCACCTCCGAGGCCAGCTCAGTATGAAGCTTTAGCGGTCTGGGATCTAATGGCTCTTAAACAAAGGCAAAAAAAGTTTCAGAGAAGACTAAGAAGGGCAGAAAAATCCTATGCAGAGGCTAGATGGGATAACAAGAGCAAAATGTGTAGAAGGGGGATTGTTGATGGGATAAAATTGTTCCCAGCAATAACACAGGGAGAAGAGACGCAGGGAAAGAAAGCCTCCTGTTAGACAGACAAAGACTCGAATAAATCTAAAGAGAATAAAAGACCTTGGGAAGAGGAAGATGATTCAGACAATGAGGAATTCATGGACAGGTTATTACATGATCGCCCGCCACCTTATGCGGTGAGTGACAGTGCTCCAAGTACTAGCATGGATCCTGGGAACCAGACGCAGGAAAAGGGAGTTGCTGATACAGTACAGACTAGTGATACAGCTTCGATACAGAATGGTGTCAGTGTACCCACTGCACCAGACATACAGTTGCAACCTCCACCACAGATACAGAGAATCTACCCAGACGTCCCAGTACTTGAGACTACTACAAATCTGATAGTGCCGCCAGACCCGATATACACGAAATCAAAATTAGTGCAGATTGAGTCAACTCCAAAATTACTGCCCCAACCGCAGCCACAGCTGATACCAGGGTATAACCCAGTAGCTAGTCCGCCATTAATACCTGTCCCGGGTACTTTGGAACAGACCTATGGAGTTACTGCTCCACGGAGTCTGGGGCCGGGTTAGACACCTGCTGCCATATCATTACCAATTACCGCCGGTCCACCGGTGCCAATGTATGCGCAGGGCAAAACTGGCGTATGTGACCAGGGGGTAATGACTCAAGATGTGATAAGAGGAGGGTCCATGGGAACTCCCCAGATAATGGCCCCAGGAGAACAAACAGTTGAACAGCCGAAGTCTTTGATGGACCTTAGCCCAGTGGGAGCACCCATAGAAGCGATGCATCAAGCAGGGCTAGGGGTCTTAACCCCGCAGACAATGAGTACAAACACCTTACATTCACCGATGATACATGCAGGGAACATCTCACTGCAGGGTTTCACAGTCCAACAGCTAAACAAATGGTTAGAAAAGACTTATACTACGCAAAAGGCCGCAGTGACTACAGTTGAACCAGAAAAAGAAAAGCAAGATGAGTACCTAAACTTTGTAAGGTTAGGTGCTGAAGCTACTGAATTAGTGGAAGGTACAATGGGAGTAAATAGATTGGAATCATACACGGAAGCAGAATTAAGATTCCTGTGCCCCAAGATTACCAAAGAAGTAGGCAAGGTGCATCAGAGATTAGCGAACCTGGCAGATAAATACAATATTGATATCGGAAGCACTAAACACTTGAAAAGAAGTTACAGACTGGATTTCGACTCCAAAGATTTTGAGCACATGAGGTCTGCGGGAATGAAGGCACATTTGAAAGAATTATTGCAAAGTGCGCATGTTTGGGGAGCGCTGGAAAAATGGGAAGGCAGGTGGGCAAAGAAAAGAGATAAGGAAAAGAGTGACAGTCCAGGGTCTAATCAAGCCAAGGCCTCACCTGATCTGGAATCAGTAAAAATATTACCCATGAGAGAAACAGCTGGTGGTGTATTGGTTCATGTGCCATGGACCAGAGGAGATATCCTATCTTTTACTAATGATTATCCCAGACTGAGAGAGAAACCTATTGAGTGGTATCAGCAAACAGATAGGTTTGTGAAACTTGCGAAGTGTCTTTGGGAAGACTTGAATACCTTGTTTGAAATCATTGTTCCGCCTGATTTGTGGCTTGAGTGCAAGAGAGGAGTAGATTGCCCGACGAAGGAGCCGGCAAGGGATAAGGTGACCGGGGCACCCTCTGAAGAGGTAATGAAGTATTATCACAAGGTGATTGAGTTTTTGAAACAGAAGGTGTCGCCGAAGGTGACAGATTGGCAGAAAATCGACCGGACCTCACAAGAGGTTAAGGAGTCAATACACGCTTACTATGAGAGATTGCTAAAGGCATTCAAACACTACAGCGGTACTGAAACTATTGAACCAAACGACATGAACCATCTTGTGTTCAGATTCGTCGAAGGGCTGAGACCAGAAGTTAGCCAGATGATTAAGAATCATTTGATTTGTTGGTAAGCAAAGCCAATTGATGAGGGTTGCAGTATGCGAAATACTCTAGTGATGAGATTGAGCTGAAACAGAAAAAGCTGAAAGAGAAGGTGAGGGTGATGCAGATAAGGGCTGCACAGGCAGGAATACAGGGAAATGGAGTTCAGCAGATGATACAGCAGCAACCGCAGATGAATGGTGCGTTTCAGACACAGCCGAGAGTTCGAGGCCGAGGGTTTGTGAATCGCGGTTCGGACTTGAATACTGTTGTGGTTCAAAATGACGTGCAAGGGGCAAAAAGAATGTCACCATGTCACGCGTGCGGGGGCGTGGGGCACTGGAAACGGGAGTGCCCGAATATGGTGCAGGATGGTGTTGTTCAGCAAAGCGCTAACGTTGGTACATTGCAAAATGTGAGAGGCCCAAAAATAAGACATCAAAACCCGAATTTTAAGAACAATCTGGTACAAATGCAAGGGTACAACCCATGCAGCAGATGCAAATGCCGCGTTTACAGCCAGCGCAAATGCAACCAGTACAACAGCAGATACCCGTGGTACCTAGACAGCAAATGCAATTACCAATGGCTCCGATGGGACAGCAACAGGTGATGCTTCCTCAACAGGTCACAGGCCAGGTAATGAGTCAAACTAATACAGTACAACAGTTCCCATTGCGAGGTGAAAATGGCATTAATGAAGAATGGTCAGATGATAGTTCAGACAGTGAAGAGTGCAGGCTTGCAGCATCCTTAGAGGTGGATCAGAGGGGTCCATATGTGGAAGGAAAGGTGATGGGCTACAAAGTCTAGTTTCTGGTTGACACTGGAGCTACACGTTCTACAGTCAGGAGTGTGGAAGTTCCAAAATTACCACTTTCGGGGCATACCATAAGGGTAGTCGGAGTAGCAAACCAATATTTGACAAACCCGATTACTGATCCAGTGCAGGTTGAGATCAGAAATTTCCAGGGACTACATAGGTTTGTAGTCTGTGATTCAAGTCCAGTATCCTTACTGGGAAGGGACTTACTGTGCAAGACAAAATGTTCGATTACCTGTTCCAATGACGGAATCGAAGTACAGACAAATAGTGACGATGAAGGAGACGAAGGTCAGTTTTTAGAGGAAGAGACAGAAACAACAAATGAGGATTACCCTTTAATTACCTTGTTCCCGATGCTTACCATGATTGATCTACCTGTTGAGTTACAAGGATCTGTGACAGAGAAAGTATGAGATCTAACAGGAAAGGAGGTGGGACTAATACAAGGCGTAGAACCAGTTAGAGTCCAGGTAAAGCCGAATGCGGTTTTTCCTCAAGTGCCACAATATCATATGGCACAAGATGTCCTCATCGAAGTGTCACAGATAATTGCAGATTTTCTAAGACAGGGAGTCCTGAAAGAGGTTTTGAGCAGTCCATGTAACTCTCCCATAATGGGTTTAAAAAAGCCCTGTGGAAAGGTTCGAATTGTGCAGGACCTGAGAAAAATAAACGAGATTGTGATAAAATGTTGCCCCGTAGTGCCCAATCCAGAAGTGATCATGTTTCAGGTTCCCTGCGATGCTGAATGGTTCACAGTTATAGATTTGTCACAGGCTTTCTTTTCGATACCTCTTCATGAGGACAGCCAATTTTTGTTCAGTTTCAAATTCCTGGATAAGGTATACAGTTGGTGCAGAATTCCACAAGGGTTTTCTGAATCACCGTCCATTTTTAAACAGATACTGAAAAAGGATTTAGAATCCCTAGTGCTGCCTTTTAATTCGACTCTAGTGCAGTACATCGATGATTTGCTGATTGCATCCAAAACAAGAGATAACTGCAAATATGATACCATTGCCTTGCTGAAGCACTTGGGAAAGAACGGACACAAGGTGTCGCCTAAGAAGCTGCAATACTGTCAGAAAGAGGTAAAATACCTAGGGCATCTAATCGAAAGAGGGTCCAGGAGAATATCAAAAGAAAGAATAACAGCCATTTTGCAAATGAACCCACCAACGACAAAAAGAGATGTCAGGATGTTTCTGGGAATGGTGGGCTACTGTCGTCAGTGGATACCCAACTTCTCGATCATCTCAAAACCCTTGATAAGACTGACAGGAAAAGAGATCAAGGATTAGCCATATACCATAGCTTTGTCCAAAGAAGAGCTTGAGTCATTCATGGAACTGAGAGAATGCATGTGCAGGGCACCAGCGTTGGGTATGCCTGACTATACGAAACCTTTTCTACTGTTTTGTCATGAACGTGATGCTTGTTCTTTGTCTGTTTTGACGCAGGTCCATGGAGGTGCAAATCGCCCTGTAGCATATTTTTCAGCTACCTTGGACCCCGTCGCAGCAGCCCTACCGGGTTGTATGCGCGCAGTTGCAGCAGTTGGTCAGAGCCTTATGCAGTGTGAAGGCATAGTCATGGGATATCCCCTAACAGTAATGGTTCCACATTCAGTTGAAATTTTGTTGACTCGAACTAAAACTCAGCACACGACAAATGCTCGTCTCACTAAGTATGAGACAATCATACTGGGGTCACCAAATGTCTCTTTAAAGCGATGTACTGTATTGAACCCGGCAACTTTACTTCCTGTTGAAAACACTGAAATTAACAATGAGGAAGAGTTTGAACATGACTGCCTTGAGGTAACTGAGCTATGTACCAAACCACGTCCAGATATTCAGGAAACACAGTTAAAAGAAAATGACTGTATCATGTTTGTCGATGGGTCCTGTCTAAGAGATTCTGATGGAACACTGAGAGCTGGATATGCTGTGTGTACCATAGCTGGTATCATTGAAGCTTCCTGGCTCGAGAAAGTGTTTTCTGCACAAGTGGCAGAATTAATTGCCCTTACCAAGGCATGCCACGCAGCTGTGAATCTGAGAGTCACTATCTATACGGACAGCAGATATGGATTCGGAATTGTACATGATTTTGGCCAACTTTAGTCACAGAGAGGTTTCATGACCTCTTCTGGTTCTCCTGTGAAAAATGGTGAACAAATAAAGGATTTGTTACATGCAATTCAGTTACCTCTTGAAATTGCCGTGGTGAAATGCAATGCTCATGTTAAGTCGCAAGACTTTGTGTCCATGGGAAACGGTTATGCAGATCAAGTCGCAAGGTTTTGTGCGCTGAACTGTATATCGTTCAAGGAACAGTGGGAATTGTTACCAGAAACTGACAATGACACATGTCTGAACCTTGCATTACGGGTGGTTGACACACTAGATGAGTTAAAAACATTACAAAGTCGTGCAAGCAAAGAGGAAAAACGTTCCTGGCAGAGAATGCAATGTGTACAGAGGGCTGATGATTTATGGGTTTCAGAGGAAGGAAAACTAGTCTTACCAAATAGCCTTTTATCTCAGTTTGCCAGACTATACCACGGACAAGCTCACCTTGGGAGAGATGCAATGATCAGGTCATTTAAAATCGACTGGTTCAACCCAAAATTCAGACATGCTGCTGAGGTAATTTGTCACAGGTGCATCATCTGTCAACAGATGAATGCTGGAAAAGGAACTGTGGTAACTTTGAGCCACATTGGGAGAGCTGGCGGTCCATTCAGCAAAATGCAAATGGACTTCATTGAAATGCCTGTTTGTGGAGGATTGAAGTATGTGTTGGTGATTGTATGTGTTTTCAGTCACTGGATTGAAGCATACCCCACACGTAGGAATGACAGTCTCACAGTTGCAAAATTGCTACTTAGGGAACTAATACCAAGGTTCGGGTTTTCGGTCTCTATAGAGTCAGATAGGGGCAGACACTTCGACAATGAGGTGATTAAACTCTTGTGTGCCGCACTTGACATCGAACAAAAGCTGCATTGTAGCTACCGCCCTGAAGCATCAGGACTAGTGGAGCAAATGAATGATACTTTGAAATCGAGAATTGCAAAGATGTGTGCAGCCACCAATATGAAATGGCCAGATGCATTACCCTTAGTGCTGATGTCAATGAGAAACACCCCTGACAAGAAAACAGGACTATCCCCCCACGAGATCCTCATGGGTAGAGCTATGAGGCTGCCAGCAGTACCTGCAAATGCTCTAGTGAATATCACAGATGATATGGTGTTTGACTACTGCAAAGGTTTGGCTGATGTGATTCGCTCTTTCTCTCACCAGGTGGAAGCTAACACATTGCCACCGATTGGAGATCCAGGCCACACCCTGCAAGCCAGTGACTGGGTGGTTGTCAAGAAGCATGTGAGAAAGTCGTGTCTGGAGCCACGTTGGAAAGGGCCGTATCAAGTAATCTTGACAACTACTACTGCTGTAAAGTGTGCAGGAGTTCCCAATTGGATACATGCCAATCACACAAAAAGGGTAACGTGTCCTGTTGAAGAAGAACTTGAAGCTTCCGGCACAACAGCTCCAGGAAGAGAAGTCTCAGAGTTAGAAAACAGTCAAGAGGGAACTGAGACTGCCGGAGGGCCCACTGAGGACAGCCTCGTCCCTCAAACAGTGAATGAGTTCGAGAGAGGTGACAGAGTGCCTATCTAAGTAGAGGCAGCAGGAGAACTAAATCAAGGAGAGGCTCTCCCAGAAGTAGACAGATACGGGTTAGAACTCGAACCCTGTACGGACCCAGAAGAAGAAGGAGGAGAAGAAGAAGAAGAAGAAGAAGAAGGAGAAATAATAGAGAGAAATCAGAGCGTGCCAGTGTCTCCCGAGCAAGCTGCAGGTCCATCAAGTGAAAACACCATATCACAAGAGGAGGGTGCTGTCCAGCGTTCTGAAAAGACACACCCAAAGAAGACACATAAGGGTGATAATTGGCCAGAGAAACCACTCTTTAGGATAAGAGAAACACCAAGTGAAACAATAACAGAGGAGAACGATACATCCCGAGTGGAAGACCTAAGTGAAGGAGAACAACAAGGTGAACGAAAGCTGAAAAGAAAGAGAGTCGCAAACAGAAGATATACAGGTCCTGAATGGGCGTATGCTACAACATCTGAATGGCAACAAGAATTCCTAGCATTCTGTTTTGACCGAGAGGTACCAGGTCAGTACTACGGTACCTGAACTAATCCAAAGGAAAGACCTGGTTAAAATCGAGAATCTGAAAAAACTGAAAGAGAGACTTTATAAATTACCGAAAGTGACACTAGAACCGGATTGACTTCGAGAAACCTGATTATGACAAGCTGCTAACCTGATTTGACAAAAGGGGTCCTGAAGTGAATGAAGACGCTGTAAATACACGCAGAGAGCAAGAGAAAATTTTAAATCATTCTCAAAGTTGATTGTTGATCTATCTGATTCTATACAGACATGGCTTATAATAGAGGTAGTTACAAGGGAAGTAAAGTGTGTGGTTGGCTAGGTCTTATAATAGGTGTTGTGTGTGCAATAATAATTGTGGGAGTGATTGTGGGAATGCCATGGATAGAGAAAGAGACTATTAACGCTACTTCGAAACCTGAAACTACATCTCTAACACCGTGGGAAAGATTTGAGCAGGATGCAAGACACTTGCATGAGGGAACTAATTCAAAAGGGGAACTTTCTACTAATATCTTCTATCGCTTGCTAAATGAGTATGTGGAGACCATGGATGCTAAAGACTGTTATGTGTGCCCTAAGTGTCCTTCATCTGTGCAGGAAGGAGTCACTTACCATAGCCTTCCTCTAACATTTGGGATTAGTTGTAGTTTGCTACTAACAAGGTTCTATAATCAAGAGCATGTGCAATACTTGTATTCAAATCTGGATGTTGTGTTTTCTTTTGTGCCTGTGATTGAATTCTTGAATAATTTAGCAAAGGAACACAATATAAAATAGTTAGAGGATTCTTTGAGCCGACACTTACATTTGGAACTGCTTATGCACATCGCAATAATTTGACTTGCTTACTATCACCTGTAGAGAAAAGCTTTTTAGATCACACTGATGATAGACGCAAAGCATTGAAAGAAAGACTAGAAAAAGGATTAGAAAAACGCACATATGCAAATGATTATGCTTATACTGCAATCAAGACACAAGGCAAGCTAGCTATAGATGCATTACATGTAGGTAGGCTTTGTATATATAGGCCAAAATCTGAGCAGGACAATTTGTTTGTGGGAACGAGTGAATGCAGACATGTGTTTTTGTTTCAGAGTAAATGGACATTTATGTTGAATGGACAGGATCCAGCGATCCCTGGAATCTATTACATCTGTGGGCTAAATGCTTATTACTGTCTCCCTAGGGGATGGTATGGGACATGTTAATTGGGAATAGTTTTCCCAAAGATTTACCAGATTGATGACTTAAAGCAAATACCCAAAACGTCTGAAATACAACATGCTAGACAAAAACGAGAATCAGTGGCTGCTGTCATTGGTGACATATTTGGAGCTATAATCCCTTCAGTGGGGGTTATAATGAATTCTATGAAGATTCAAAAGTTGTCTACTATCGTGGATAACATACTGACAAATTTTACAGGGGCTATACTCCTGATGGATACTGAACTTGCTGCAGAAAGAGCTAAGACTCTTCAAAATCGGCTTGCTTTAGACATTCTTTTAGCAAAGAGTGGAGGGGTCTGCAAGATGCTTAACGAGCGCCATTGTTGCTCGTTCATTCCGGATAATAGTAAAAAGATTAGAGGTATGCTTACTAACCTAACTAGTGATAGTACAGATTTGAAGGATTTGAAAGAACTTGGTGTCTGGGAGAAATTTGGAAAAGGGATTGCCCGAGTAGGAAGCTGGTTTACCAATATTTGGAATGGGGTGCTTGCAAAAATACTAATGGGTCTATTAATTGTTCTGGCCTGTCTATTAGGATTATGGGGGGCATGCAAAATCAATGATAAAATTAAGAAAAATTGGACTAAAAGAACCAGAATAAATGAAGAAAGTGAAAGAGGGAAAATGTTAAATGAAATTTGGGAAAGTTCACATAAAGGGCAAGATGTTGAAATGCGTATTATGCGCAAGGTGAAAAATTTAAATGAAAGGTCAAAGGGCAAGGTTTGTGTAATGACGAGCGTCATCAGAGGAGGGACTGAGAGAGCGTAGTTTAAATAACACATATACTAAAGTGAAAAACGTATATCAATGCTTAACGATGTTGCATAGAAGACAACAATAATAATGATTTTGCTTAAACGCGCATCTGAATTACGACTATAATGTGTGTGGCCACCAATATATACACTTGAACTAATAATGATCGAGTAAAACTGTTTATGTTATGGTTTATATTAACATTTATGAGGTTGCATTTATATTAAAATCTCATAGGCCTTAAGTTAGCGTGAGCTATGGGTTTTTAGTTGCCTGGCTCTCATATTAAAAGCATTTTTCTGTTTTTCAGTGTGCTGACTCGCAAAGGGCCATGACCCTGCAAATGTTCCTTTTCTTCATTTCAGTGTATCAGTATGAATTCTGTTCTCATCCGCATGCTTGCTGCTTTAGTATGAGTTTATGTACAAAATTGAAACAAAAGTAGATTAATGAAATATACAAGGACGTTTAAACCATGAACAAAGGAACTCATGACCCGAGAAGACGTGCCAAACGGTGAAGTAACCCCCGGATGTGCCACCTCCGAAGGCGTCAATTATGAAGACCAATGAAAATGTTATGAATTATCGTGGGGTGACAATTGCAATTACCTCATGCTTAATTTGATAGGTTAAAGATAGTGGGGTATAGTAAATGTCCAATAGAATTTAGGGGGGGAAGGTATTACAGAAAAGGGATTAAAACCCATGTCACAGAAGGGTCGAGAGAACTAGGTAGGGAATGCTATTGATTTTATCCAGAAACTCTGTTACTCTGTTTGGTGATTTTGAGACTTATTAAAACCATCTTGCCCATAGACTGCCCTTTACACTTCTCCTGCTTATGAGGGAAGTGTCCCCTGTCCTTTAGATGAGTTTAGACTGATGGCGTTTTGACTGATGTCCTGAAGACGAAGACTGATCCTGTGTGCTGACCTAATCCTTGGAGGGTAATTATGACAATGCAATATGTAATTTGTCTGTTTGCTTTTCCTTTCTAGGTACCAACTGCTCATTTTGATAGAGACCATAGCTATATGTTTTCTAAATTGGTGTTCTAAATTGTTTTGCATGAAGCCCAACATGCTGATGCTAATTAGTGGTTAGGATAGAGATCTCTCTGACTGACGCAAATAGACAGATGACTGAAGTTGCGCTATGATGAATTGACACATATATGACGTTTGCTGAAATCTAATCTATGTTCACGCTGTGCTATGTTCTTATGTTTGTGATCCTTGCATTATTGAAATCCTATTACAGTTGCCATATCGTGTCTATGCTCTTATGCTTCCTGGTATTGAGATTAACTCATCTGCTCGTAGATTATAATCAATAGGGAATACAATTCATAAAATTCTATCATAGGTGTGGTTATTCATGGCTGAAAGGTCATGGTTGCGCCGACAATTTGATTAATGTCTTTAACCAAAGTAAAATGCATTGTTGTAATAAATATTGATGACATTATTGATATATTGCTTGACATATTGATCAGTTTTCTCGTCCTACGGTGTTTCTCCACTGGGTCACAAGATTCATTGGCCTAAAACGAGTCCTAATGTGTAATAAATTAACATAGAAGGACGCGTTAACAATTCTATTATCACCTTCAAATACCAATAACTATTAAATGTTTATAATGCATTTTATTACTTGTTTGGTCAGTAGCTGCTGAAGATGAGTTATAATCCCAATCATTGGCGCTCATTTTTAGAATTTCAGAAGAATTGAAGCTTGAGTGGCCTCACTGGGGTTTGAGTCAGTGACTTAAGGATGCAGATGGATTTTTCAATTGATGTAACAATCCACTTAGCTATCAACCCACCTTATCAATTGCTGATTTCCAAAATGCTTAATTTTATGTGATAACATGTAGATTAGTGCAGTGCACTAATCACCCGAGTATTTAGGCTCTTCAATATGTGGACAGAAACAGGGCCTTGCAGAATTAGTTTAAAAAACAAGTCATCACCTTCTTGCAGAAATACCATGTTTTAATAACATTTTTCTCTGAATTGTTAGTGGAGTGAAGTCTATCAAGCCATTACATAAAAAGACTTATTTACAATTTAGGCCTGTGGTTCTCTGAAAATGTGGTTTATGTGACTGTAATGAAATTGTCATTTTCTTTTTGTTCTTAATTTGTCATAATGGAGAGTGATTTATCTGTAATTGATCAATTGGAACCAAATCCAAGAACACATTGAAATACTTTTATTAGCAACACCCCTGAATGTAAAGCTGATGATTCATCAACAAGAGTTACTAGCCTGGTTTGCCACAAACAGGTTGACTCAAAGGAAGATGAGAGGTTCAATAATGTCCTATGTCTTTGCTTACATTATCAAGAAGCATTGAATACAAAACATTTTGAAACAGCAGAGTATTGATACGTTGACTAATCAAGTTAAGTCAAGATTTTGGATGCATTCTACATGTGTCCATCGCCTGAGAAATAGAATCCAAAGATTGAGATCCACATGAGGAATCACCACTTTGACCCCATGCTCATCTGGTAATGCAAAACATGTAAATGCACATCAGAATTAATGAAACTTTTAAAGCAACACTAAAAAGTGTCACGTGGGAGAGCAAGAGGTGTCCTGCAGCAGATCCTGGCTTGAACCATCATGTACCAGAAGCTACAACTGTGGTGTTATTACACATGGAAACTTTTGATCCATTCATCACATTTTCATTTCATTTTGATGATGACTCCATGAGATATGTCATTCCATTTGATTTAGTATATCTTTGCTTCAAACACATGAAAAAGCCAAGGATATCAACTCCTGGAGTTTGTCCTTTTGAACATTTAACATTTACACAACAATTGATCCACAACAACCACTCCGCTAGTGGAGAGAGGGACTGAGTGCGTAACCAAAAGCCTTTAGACTTGCAATGGTAAATCTTTTACATTCAACTAGTTAAATAGATTTCAAAAGGGTGAACAAGAAATACTTACATGTTCATCTCCCACCTAATTATTATTATAATTTAAATGGTAAAGCACACAAATACCCTTGCAGGTGCTCTGGCGGTAGGTAAAGGGAATACACCAACAGCATTCATCAGGTAACAGAAAGTCAGAAATTAGCAGAACAGACACATTTTTGCCTTGTTGTTGAGGGATGAAAACTCTGAAATGCGTTTTTTATTAATGAGAATAGAGACAGTTCCAGGATTTTGCTGCCATGCCTTGATGACTAGAATCATACGTCACAGCAGATCTAAGGGAGTGGGATCCTTCTACAGCTGGTGTAGATCACCTCATGTGTAGAGTGGAGAAAGGTAGATTGTGTGGTGGCCCTACATATTGCTGTGCCTACTATCCTTCAGTGAGTTAGTACTGGTTCTGGTGAGTGTAATACTAGATTCTAAGTCAACGATCCTCAGTCAGTGAGAGAAATTGGTTTGTCTGTGGTTACATGATTATATGACATTTCATCATAATACTCATAATAGTGAATCTTGACTGACTTCCTAAATTCCAAGTGGTCTTAGATGCTTCTTAACCCCAATAGAGTTCTAATGTTTTACTGACTGTATGGAGAAATGGGTTCCATTGAAATGTTCCTACTTGTAAGAAGGACTGATGAGCTGAAGGTCTTGAGCAAAAGGTTGTTTTCTGCCAATATTGTGGCAGTTTTACTTTGATGAAGGATTGATGCTTTCCATAGTTAGCCCTCTGGGTGTACCAGAGTGTCTGTCTATTTGCAATTTTTGAATGGCTGCAACACCAGATGAGATGTGGCCTTGTAGATGAAAGTGTAGTTGTTTTCTTGCTGCTCTGTTTCAGATGGTTTACAGTCTTCTGAATAATAATAGCAGTGCTCCCAGGTAGAGTCTATTTACATATATGAGGCATGCTCAGGGAGATAGTACAGTACCCCTGAGATTTTAATGGAAACCTAAATTATTAAATATATATACAGTTTTTATAATAAATAACTTTCTGTCTAACATACTCATCTTTATTCTATTCCCAATTCTATCAAAATGATTACTCAGAAAATAAACAACCTTAATTCCTATATTACAGATAGGGGTGTCCTCAAGACTTCTGATAAGTGTGACTTGCATACCAGTGTCAATGTGTGAAGATAGTGAAAGAACAAATCACACAAGAAGTCAGGTATGATGCTGCACAATTGCCGCACCAGTGATAGAGTCTTTCAATACATTTTTAAAGTAAGAAATAACCTTAAAAAGTTCAATGCAGCATCATAAAATCAGACATTTGAAAACTTCCAATTAAGAGAGTCTAAAATATGCAACACGTTTCAGCATCCAATAAACTTTTAAAAGTGCAAAATTAGCATAATACCAACACACGTAAATCCCAGATGGTACATGGAAGCAAGTACAGTTACTCACAGGTAACACCCCAGGCTAAAGCTGGCAGATGACAATGGCAATTAACTTTAAAAAGTGCAGTGATTACATGATAGCAGCATACACAATTTTAAGGCATTATATATCAGCAAGTACATTCCACTCAAGGTGGACTTGAGGCCAAAGCCTACCAGGTAATCACTTTCATATACACCAGGGGCAAGTCAGTTCTAGAGATTTTACTAATGCTCTACTGTACTTTTCAGTTACACAAACACCATAATAAGAAACAATTAGTTTCAAATAGCTGTATCTCTAGCTGTAGTTTTGCATCTTGATCAATTGCACATTTGCCCAAGTAAAGATTCAGCTCCTGTGACTTGCAGTGTAGATCTAGAGTAGTAACTTTAATCGGAGCCATAGTGAGAGGCGATGAATCTGAGTAAGTTGTATCCCTGACTGTAGTTTCACAATCTGCTCAGTTGCAGGTTTGTCCAATAAATGTTAAACTCATCTAACTAACAATATAAAACCAATCATCATCTTTAATGGAGCCAAAAGATGCCCGATATGAAATTAATGAAGCAGCCAAATGGGCACCCTTAACACGCATCTAGAGTGCAACCACACTAGTGGATCATGAACACTTTTGAAATCTTGAAAGTGAAAAACTAAAAAACCATAGGTTCTGATGTGTCGCATTTTAATAGATCTAAGGTTTCTGCACACTGCCCTATGTCTAAATTTTGACATAGAGCCAGGATCCACCTAGATCCCTAAATGTTATACTTGTCGCAGGATAATAGCAGAAATTAAAATATGTGAATCAGTTTCCAATGTACCTGGGCAGAAAGGACAATCCCCAACTGCTTCCCCCTCCTTATGCCACTTCAAAGTAAAGGTCCTAAGTGGTAAAGTGCCATCTGGCAATCAAATACACAGAGACTTTGCCACAAGGGATGTAATTGCATCAAAAAATAATTTGAAGCCCGGAGAACATTTATGACTTAGAAATGTGTTCATCAGCCCACCAGGCCTTGTCTTCCATCATACCGTCTACAATAGAAATTCACAATAAATTCCCTTCTCTCAGCTGTGTTACTGCTCATCTTGCTGGGATTTTTCCACACATTCTCAAGCTTTAGCTTGCTACACAAAGCTTTCACAGCTTCAAGAAAGGCAATTATATATATTTAATGTTGTCCCCTTTAAGCTCAAAACCCCTTTGGTCATGGGTGGAATATGGTTTGGAGATTAAAAGGTGTCAACCGCAGGGCCTGGCCTTCGGCTGTGCATGGCACAGGGTTGGGTGGTTATACGGGGTTGGCCACAGACGGGCAAAGGTTGCACACAGACAAAGGTTGTGCGTGCAGCAGGGGTGGGTGGTTATAGGGTGAGGGCCCCAAGGTCTGGCTGCAGGCAGTGGTTGGATTAGCATATAGGCCCTCATTACAACCCTAGCGGTCAGTGTTAAAGCGACGGTAATAACGCCAACAGGCCGGCGTTAAAAAAAACTGGAATCATGACCATGGCAGAGACCGCCAACATAGACAGCCACTTTAACACTCCGAATGCCACGGCGGTAGAAACAAACACCACAGCAGTAACCGCCAACAGACAGGCGGAACACAATGTACCGCCCACTGTATTACAACAGGCCTATCCGCCACCTTTTCCGGGGCGGTACCAACGCCATCAAAAGCACAGCAGACACAGTACTTGGAACAGAAACCACTCACCTCTCGAAACCCAGCAAGGAACCAGGACGCCATGGAGCCCGAGTTACAGGTCCTTCCCATGTTGGTTTACCTCCTCTTCTACCAGGAGCAGCAAAGACGCTGGCGACGACCACGGTGAGTACTGCACCTAGCACACAGGGGAGGGGGGGAGGAAAGAGAGAGTGACACACACACACACACAACACACAACACCCCCACCCCCACCCTCACCCACAACAACATACACACAAATACATGCAACAACATTACATTTAAACCCCGTCATCCCCTGGAAGAACGCAAGGACAAAATGAAATGATTGTAACAAGTTTAATCATCGAAAAATCAGATAGGCCAAGATAACTTTACATCATCAGTATATACAAATATGTACAGCAACTACACAAGTCCGGATAGTGTTCCAATCATTGTCCGTGGACCAGTGGTCCCAAAATGCATGGGTGAAGCCCACACATGATACCTGACTCAAAACGGAGAGAACACTGCTGGGGCATCAGATGGAATATAAATAGGCACCTCAGGGGCAGGTGGAGGGGGGCACCTCAGCCGGATGAACGGACGACGCCACTGCTCCATGAGGGGGCTCCATGCCCACAGTTTGGTCCTGGGGAGTTCAAAGCCACAGCCTCTCAAGTATCTCCAGTGGGTGGTTTGCCCACTGACTGGTCCTGGGGAGTGCAAAGACACAGTCTTTCAAGTCTCTCAAGTGGGTGATTTGCCCACTGACTGGTCCTGGGGAGTGCAAAGCCACAGTCTCTCAAGTCTCTCAAGTGGGTGGTTTACCTACTGACTGGTCCTGGGGAGTGCAAAGCCACAGTCTCTCAAGTCTCTCAAGTCTCTAAAGTCTCTCAAGTCTCTCAAGTGGGTGGTTTGCCCACTGACTGGTCCTTGGGAGTGCAAAGCCACAGTCTCTCAAGTCTCTCAAGTGGGTGGTTTGTCCACTGATTGGTCCTGGGAAGTGCAAAGCCACTGTCTCTCAAGTTGGTGACATGTTCCACTGGTTCTGGAAGGGGCTTTGCGCCCAGAGTGCTTCATCCTGCCAAGGACTGGGGTAGTGGATGTGATTTGCCACTGATTCTGGAGGGGGCTTTGTGCCCAGAGTGCTTCATCCTGCCAAGGATTGGGGTAGTGGATGTGATTCTCCACTGGTTCTGGAGGGGGCTTTGTGCCCAGAGTGCTTCATCCTGCCAAGGATTTGGGTAGTGGATGTGATTCGCCACTGGTTCTGGAGGGGGCTTTGTGCCCAGAGTGCTCCACATGCAGTGTGGCAGGTCCCATTCCCTCACCTGGGTGTGTGTGCAATGAGATTGCCCGGGAACAGCTAGCATGATACTCCATTGAGGCAGAGACACACTCCACCCTGCTGCGACTTTGCCTGCCACCTGCTGGTACTGACAGTGCTGGGCGGTGTGCCTCATGTATGCTGTGCAGGGTCCAGGACGTCACCTGCAGCCTAGGATGGCTGTCCACTGGGAATGTTTGCCATGTCGGCTGTGGTGGCACTGTCTGAGCACGTCGCGGGGCAGGTGGTGGTCGTTGCAGCAGTGTCTTTGGCGGAGATGCTGCCGGTGGTGAATGTGTCAGCACCTGTGGAGGGAGACAGCAGGATGTCTCGTGCAGCCTCGGACAGCTGCCCAATGGGGATGATGCTGGGGACTGTTGCTGAGGCAGCAGACATGCAGGTGGCAGTGCAGGTGGCAGTACAGGTGGCGGTGTCCACCGCCATACAGGTTGCTGTACTGGTTGCCAAAAGGGGTGACTCTAGTCCCTCAGCCGGAGGCTCCATGCCCTGTCCTGACTTCCCCTTAGCCTAGTGTCCCTTCCCCACCTTGGATGTCGCTGCTGGGCCCTTGGCACTGTCCCCTTTTGGCTTGGAGGAGGCCTTGCTGGGTGGTTGGTGCGGCTTTTCCCTACGGCATGTGGGCACCTTCTTCACCTTGGCAGGTGGTGGAATGGGCTGATCCTTGGCCTCGCTAGGTGGCACATTGACAGCCCTGATGGGTGCCGCCCGCGATGTGACAGGACTTGCTGAGACCACAGTGCTGGAGGATTTGGTGGCTGAGGTGCTGGGCTGGGACCTGGACATCCTGGCCCTAGGGGAAGGACGGGGGGTATAGGGAAGAGGTCAATGTTCGCCAGGAAAAGTTTTTTAGACTCACTGGGACGGGCAGATGGATGAGGTTTGGGAGTGGAGGAAGAGGTAGTGGTTGTAGGAGGTGTACGTCTGCTGAATTTGGATGAAGGTGCATGGACCGGAGGCTGTTGTGAGGTGGATGGCTGTTGGGTGGGTGTGTCCCTGCGTTTGTGGACTTTGGGAGGAGGGCTCACAGACACACTGGGAGAGGACACAGGTGATGTGTGAATGGTAGTCGGGGTGATGATTGCACATGAGCAGTGTGTGGTGATGGGCGTGCTGGTGATGGAGGTAGTGGATGAAGATGTAGTGCATGCAGGTGTGAGTGGAGACGAGACAGGGAGGGAGTAGGAGGACGTGAAGGAGGGGGACACAGTGGAGGCAGTGGATGTTGGTGTGTCTGCATGGGGATGGTGCTTGTGTGAGTGCCTGTGGGATGTGTGGTGCTTTTGTTTGCCATGCCCACTCTTATGTGTTGATGAATGTGCATGCTGGTCTGATGGTGAGCTTGGGATAGGCTGAGGTACAGGGGATTGGGTTGGGGTGGAGGAAGTTGGAGGGGGGAGGCTGGACACAGGGACAATGGCTGCCATCAGTGCTGAGGCCAGAGCCTGAAATGCTCTCTGTTGGGTCGCCACGCCAGAGAGAATGTCCTCCAGGTATGCATGTGTTTGCTGCAAATGCCTCTCGACACCCTGGATGTCATTCAAAATGGTTGATTGCTCAACAGTGAGGGATCTCAGGAGGTCAATACCCTCCTCACTGACGGCAGCAGGGCTTACTGGGGCAGGGCCTGAGGTGCCTGGGGCGAAGGAGATGCCCACCCTCCTGGGTGAGTGGGCACGGGAAACTCGATGAGAGGCTGCTGGGAGGGTGGTGCTGGTGAGGGGGTGGTGGCTGTACCTGTTGTTGTGGTGGGCACAGAGGTGCCCGCCACCGCAAGGGAGCTCCCATCAGAGGAGAAGTCGCTGTTGCTGGTGTCGGCTCCTTTCCCCGTCGCAGAGCTCCCCTCGCCCTCCGTCCCACTGGTGCCTTCAGACTTTGTAAATTCACCCTCCAGTGCCATGTGGGTTGCAGCTCCCTCCTGCTCCAGTGCCAATGCTCCTCCGCCAGATGATGCTAATGCACACAAGGACAGTGTGACAAAACAAAAAGGGGGGGAAAGACAGAAGAGACACTTGGTCAATGCCTGCAACACCACTACTGTTGGCGGACACAACACACAGGGAGCAGCCCTATGCACTAGCGCATGCACTAACAGTGCAGGGGAAAAGCACATGCCCATGGGGAACTCTGCCTAGACTCATTTGATGCACAGCTGGAACCCACAGGAGCCTAACTAGGTGTAGAGGGCAACTACCAACTTTGGGGTTGGAGTGGCACTGAGCCTGCAAAACAATGGATCTACCTTGACGATTGTGCCCTGGCCTAGGGGAACCCATAAGCCCACTTCTTCCACCCAGACACCTCGTAAAGTGCACCGAGTCAGCTGAATGAGACTGTACTCACCCCCTTGTGGCTGCTGTGATACCCTCAAGCGCCCATCCAACTCAGGATATGCCACCGCCCGGATCCGGTACATCGGGGGGTCATGGTGCTATGGGCACCCCTTCCACGTTGGGAGGCCATCCCCAACTGGGCCTCCACCGTCTTCTTGCTCCAGCGGCGCAGGTCCTCCCATCTTTTCCGGCAGTGGGTGCTCCGTCTCTAGTAGACCCCCAGGGTCCTCACTTCCTTGGTGATGGCACGCCAAATACCCTTCTTCTGGTGGGCGCTGACCTAGAGGAATAGTGAAGAAAATATGGATGTTACTCCCCCATCCAGTTCTTCTCACTGATTGCCCACAAACCTCCCACCCTGGCCCACAAAAACATACACTCACCATCCTCACATGCTGGCCGGTGTCCACCCCTGTCTCTTCCATCCACGACACTCCATACAATCATGTGCCATCCACCATGCACAGAGTTAACTCACCTGTTTGTCTGGAGGACTGTAGATTAGCGTGTACTGGGGGAGGACCCCATCCACCAGTTTGTCTACCTCCTCCGCAGTGAAGGCAGGGGCCCTTTCCCAGACACTGTAGCCATTGTCGCTTCCAGACGCAGGCCACAGCAGCACTTGGAGTGTAGGTCCTCTCCTGTTGAAGGTCAGGTATCATGTGAGTGAACAGCTAGAAAATGGCAGTCATGTCTGCGGCGGTGCGTACCGTCACTGCTGGCGTACATCGTCATTGGCTCCTGGAACCCATATGGCCCAATGATAACCAATGCTGAATTGCGCAGCGGTCTTTGACTGCCTACCGCGACGCTGCACAACGCCAGCGAAGTACCTCATTTCCCCCTGTCCCTCCTTACAGGTCAGACAGCCGCCATTTCAGGGGGCCACATGGCAGGCCAACGAACTGCGTCACAGCACCTTTGGGCAGGAATAAGGACAGAGAAAGGCACACATTGATTGCATCACGATTGTACTAAACAGCCTTGTGAAACCTATGTGGTGTATGACCCTCTGGTCACCCATCTCCTCCATAGGGCACGTCCACTGGGGCAGGTGATGAGATGGCAGCATCCTCCAGTGTACAGACCCCTGGTAGACCTGTCGACAATGAAAGACAGACACATCATTATCACATACAGTCTTGATCGTGCCGCAATCCAGGAACTGTGTTCCCAATTGGAGCCAGACCTGATGTCATCACTGGAATACCCCCTCTAGTGCAGGTCCTGTCAATGCTCCATTTCCTGGCCAGTGGTTCATTTCAAACAACAGTGGCCATGGCATCAGGGATGTCACAGCCAATGTTCTCTAACGTGTTGTCCAGAGTGTTATCTGCCCTGCTGAAACACATGTGCAGCTACATCGTTTTCCCTCAGGTGGAGGATTTGCCCACAGTAAAAGGTGACTTTTATGCCCTGGGACATATCCCCAACATTATTAGTGCCATTGATGGTACAAATGTGGCATTTGCCCCCCCCCCACAGGAATGAACAGGTGTACAGAAACCGCAAAAGCTATCATTCTATGAATGTGCAGATGGTGTGTTTGGCAGACCAGTACATCTCCCATGTGATTGTCCAGTATCCTGGCTCTGTGCATGACGCTTACATTTTGAGGAATAGCAGCATCCCTTATGTGATGGGTCAACTCCAGAGGCACCGGGTGTGGCTAATAGGTGAGCCCAAGGTCACCACACAGTTAAAATAGGTGTCTGGGTATGGGAGAGTCCCTAAGGGTTGGAGGATGTCTAACAGTTGTCCCTCGATGTTTGCAGGTGACTCTGGTTACCCTTACCTGTCATGGCTACTGACCCCAGTGAGGAATACAAGGACAAGGGCTGAGGACCACTACAAAGAGGCACATGGGTGAACTAGGAGGATTATAGAGCGCATCTTTGGCCTCCTGAAGGCCAGATTCCAGTGCCTCCTTCTGACAGGTGGATCCCTATACTACTCACCGAACAAGGTGTGCCAGATCATCGTGGCATGCTGTATGTTGCACAACCTGGCTTTGCGACCCCAGGTGTCTTTTCTGCAGGAGGATGGGCCTGATGCTGGTCTTGTGGTAGCTGTGGAGCCTGTAGACAGTGAAGAAGAGGTGGTAGAAGAAGAAGATATAGACAACCAAAACAACGTTATTATGCACTACTTCAAGTAAGAAGATGGCACTGCTTCTCACATCTCATACTACTGTAGGACATAGCATAAATCTGACATTTTACCTATGTGTATGGACCCTGACATATCACTTTAGCTTTCCATTTCACAGATCTGGATCCCACTTTGTGCCCTCTGCTATGTTTACTGCTGCCCAACAACTGTGTAACATTGGTATGTGGACATGAACATTGACATTGCTATATTTCTGAGAGGTTGCAATTACACACTTGTGAAAGTACAGACTGACTCCAGATTGATTTGTGATTCAAGGGTGTTTACTTCTGTGCTAATAAGTGGAGGGGGATGTGCAATGGGCTGAGGTGATGGTGGAGGAATGTCCATGGTAGAGTTCAGTCTCTTGGTCTCACAGGTGCATTGTCCAAGGGGGCATAGGAAGTGGAGCAATGGCAGGTCAATGTTGTCAGGGTAACAAAGTGGGACAAAAGGATGACAATCAGGAGAGTCTTATTTCCTGGCCGGGGTCTTGGCAATGTTCTCTGCTTGTTCCTGCATCTCAGGGACTGTTTGTGGGGTGGTACTCCTTCTGCAGGGGGTGGGGTGCTGGTCCTCCTGTCCACTAGCACCGGCGGAGGTGGAGGGCTGTTCATCGTTCAGGCTAGTGTCAGGGGCCTGTTTGTGTGCCACTCTGTCCCTCATAGTGTTGGCCAGGTCTGCCAGCCCCCTGCAATGTTGACTAGGGTGGTGTTGATGGACTTCAAATCCTCCCTGATCCCCAGGTAGTGTTCCTCCTGCAGCCTCTGGGTCTCCTGAAACTTGTCCATTACCGTGTCCGTAGTCTCCTGGGAATGATGGGATGCTCCCATGATGTTGGAGAGTGCCTCGTGGAGAGTGGGCTCCCTGGGCCTTTCCTCCCCCTGTCGCACAGCAGTCCTCCCAGTTTGCCTGTTATCCTGTGCCCCTATCCCCTGAACCGTGTGCCCACTGCCACTGACCCCAGATCCCCGATTGTCTTGGGTTGGTGGATATGCTTGGGGTCCCTGTAGTGATGGACACACTGCTGATTGACGTGTCCTAGGGACAGAGGGATGGGCCCGCTGGGTGGGTGCTGTGGTGGAGTCTCCTGAGGGGGGAGGCTCTGTTGTCGTTTGTGACTGTGGCAGGGGAACCGACTGTCCAGAGGTCCCAGATGGGCCGGGCTGGTTATCCAGATCCAGGCATGCAGAGCTGGTGTTGTCACTGTGGGCCTCTTCTGTGGTGGGACTGGATATGTCTGTCACCTCCTGTCCGGTGACGTTGGGTATGGGTCCTGTTGGGGTGTAAATACAATACATAGTTATTGTATCTGTGTGTGCCATATTGTGCATTGGGTGAGTTACCCTCTACTCCTGTGCTTGCATTGTTGTGTTTGCCATTGTGTGATTGGTGTTTTGGGGTCTGTGTGGGTATCTGTACTGGACATGCTTTGGTAATGGGTGTCCATGCATTGATGGAGTATGCAGGGCTTGGTATTGGGATGGGTGGCTTGTGATAGTGGGGCCTATGTGAGGTGTTGGAGTGATCGGGTGAGGGAGATGGAGGGGGTATGTGATGGCATGCAGATAGGGTGGGGGATATAATAGTTAAGATTTGACTTACCAGAGTCCAGTCCTCCTGCTACTCCTGCGAGGCCCTCAGGAGGCAGTATTGCCAAGACTTGCTTCTCCCATGTTGTTAGTTGTGGGGGAGGAGGTGGGGGTCCACCACCAGTCCTCTGTACAGCAATCTGGTGTCTTGAAACCACTGAAAGCCCCTTCCCCCGTAGGTCGTTCCACCTCTTCCTGATACCATCCTGTGTTCTTGGATGCTGTCCCACTGCGTTGACCCTGTTCATGATTCTCCACCATAGCTCCATCTTCCTAGCAATGGAGATGTGCTGCACCTGTGATCCAAAAAGCTGTGGCTCGACCCGGATGATTTCCTCCACCATGACCCTGAGCCCCTCCTCAGAAAACCTGGGGTGTCTTTGAGGTGCCATGATGTGGTGTGGGTGATGTGTGAGGCGTTGTTTGTTGTGCTGTGTGAAATGTCGTTGTAAGGGGTTGTGGGTAATGTGGGTTTGTGTTTTAAAGTGGTGTGGGTGTGTGTGTGTGTGTGTGGTGTGGGTATGTGTATCAGGTGTGTGTATTTCGATTTGTCTAATGTGGTTGTGTTTTGTAAATGTGTGTGTATTTTGAGCGTGGTGGTGTGTACCGCCAATGGATTACTGCGGTTGAAAGACTGCCACGTTGATTTGTGGGTCATGATAGTGTGGGCGTATTCCTGTTGGCGTGACGGTGTGGGTTTTGGTATCGCCAGTTTATCACTGACCTTTGGTGTGGTGGACTTGTGTGCGTGTCTGTATTGTGGCAAATTACGAGATGTGGGTCGTAATACCTGCAGCTGATTTCCGCCACGGTATGTTGGCGGCCTTCAGCATGGAGGTAAGCGGGATTTACCGCCAGGGTTGTAATGAGGGCCAAATTACTTTACATTAACAAAAAACAACGGAATTCGGTAATAAATACAAAGGTTAGAGGGACCTTACAGTTCCTATATATGTAACTTTTTAGTAGAGAGCTGTCAACAAAAACAGTGGCAGCCATCCACCAAACATTTATTATCTTGAAGAGAACCACTATGATTGTGGTTCCCTTTAAGGTACAGAGTTAATCACGGAGCCACAGTCATCACTAAATCTGACATATGGAAGTCTGTAAGGACATGGAGGTAATGTTCTCCACCACCCTGGTGGACAAAAGAACCATCCATAAAACTTACAATCTGACCCTGTGGGACATATTTATTAAATATGTAACAGAACATTGTTGGCCCCAAAGGGGAAGTGTAGCCCTTGACTTCCACTGCAATAATTCTGTAATTTCTGAAACCTTTTTGTCTCAATGAACTTATGTTATTATTTATACCTTTTATTCAATAAACAGTTTCATATTGGTTATGCATTGAAAATAATAGTAGAACTCCAATGTACAGGTGCTCCTTGTTTTTTGTTTTTTATGTACCCAGGTCCTGGGTTTGCCTCATTTCCTTCTAACTAATATTTATTAAATAGTCAAGCAGTGCAGTGCATAAAGCCACCTTGCAGTGCTACATGACAGGGAAAAGGCAGGAATGCACCTGTATTTAATACCATACAGCACATTCCTGTCTTTTCCCAGGACTAGTGTATGATGTGCTGACTAGCTTAACAATCCAGCAGACTTTCTTTCCTGACACCAAAGCCACAGGTCTGAGACTGCTGAGACAGAGCAATATGTTCAACTTGTGATTGAAATATCCAGACCCAGGCTCAGGTCCATAGAAGTCATCCATATTGCCCAAGCCACAAGTCTGTGGCTGAGCCACAAGTCTGAGGCTGTTGAGACGCAATCACGTTCAATCTGTTATTAAAATATTCAGACTCAGACCCACGTCCTTAGAAGTCATCCAGACTGCTATCACAGCCGGTAAGTGTATTCAGCTAGCTTTGAGTGTTCTACCTTAGAATAACTTGAATTGATGCTGGAAAATCTGAAAAATTAGTGCACCTCAGGGCACTGTACAGAATATTGCCATGGGTATTGGAAGCGGCCTCCAGTGTCCAGCTGCAAATCATGATGAATACCCAGTATCCATCATCACTGAAAAGGGCCAGCTACATCCCTGAGTAAAAGCTAGTGCTGAGTTTAGTTCCCTTCATAATTGGCATAATTAATTGGTCATTAAGGATGATTACTTCAAATATCTAGTACTTGAGTTTGTCAACTCCACACCCGCAGATGATCTCGTACCAAAGATAAGGAAAATCATGGCCTCTCGTTTAATTTTCAAAGAACTAAGAACTCGAAGAACTAAGAACTCGAATGGGAATGTGGTATGTTTTATGATAACTATTGTCAAGCTAATTCGTCTCGCTCATTCTAAAGGGCAACGTGTATTGTTTACCTCCTTGCTCGACTACTAGAAGGGACCTAGTTCGTCTATGTTTTGGATGTTTTGTTAATAATGTAATTCCGCATCATTCCTCTTGGACCCCTCACTTTCCTTACAGTGCAGATGCTCTGATCAGGTGACAGAAACGAGCTGACGGGTGCACCCATTGCAGTCGAGCCAAAGTGTCTCGAAATAGCAAAGGCGATTTTCTCCTGAAAGGTCGACAACCTAGAAGCAAATTTAGGCTTTCCATTTCAACCTCTTTGTGGACTATGGCGAGGTCTCTGGGCACCCAGGTAACAACCAAAGGAGGAAACTAAGGGCCATATTTATACTTATTGAGCGCCGCATTTGCGTCATTTTTTGACGCAAAAGCGGCGCAAACTTGCCAAATACAATTGTATTTTGTAAGTTAGCGACGTTTTTGCGTCAGAAAGCGGCACAAATGCGGCGCTAAAAAAGTATAAATATGGGCTTTAGTAGTAACCGACTATTTGCAGTTTTTCCAAAGGTTGCATCTGAAGGTGACTGCATGTCGGCTGATGACTTCTTCTCTGGCTAGGGTGGTGTTCCCTAGGTCCAGTGGTAAACATGCAAAGTGAGTAGCTATAAATTCACCCAGTGACACTGAACAATCTCAGTCATGGAGTATTCTGAATCTTGATTCCCAGGCTGAGGATTCCTCTGTTATTGAGTGCAGGTTACAACAGCTCTTCATTGTTACCATTTGTGAGAAAACTGCCTGCACTCTGAGAGACACAAATATGTTGTTTTGGACGTTTTCCGAAGAATATGGTGTTGTGCATGCTAGAAACCAGAATCAGAATCAATTGATCTTTGACTCCTTCATCTTAGATTCATGATGGTCATTTTTAATGACGTGTGTTAATCAATAAATAGGCTCACCCAGGGGTCTATGTGGTCTTACCGGGCATGCAGTACTACACCATCACTGCTGTCCACCAGCACGTGTGCGGCCTAAGCTATGAGCCGAGGGACATCATTACAATGGTTATGAGTTTCTCTAACACAGCTCAAAAACATTGCAATCCCCATAGTTCTGTAATTTGAACTGTAATTTTCGAACAGTGCTAAAATATTGCCCTTAGATCCCTTTGAGTAAATCTATACAGTGCTTGTCAAAATACTTAAAATGAAAACACTGGAAGCCGAATAACATAGCACGTTTTGCTACAAGTGACAGAGGGTATATGTGCATCAATGAACTATAAATAAAGCTAATTTTGGTACAAATAATTTACAGTGGATATTTTACAGAAATTGTGAAATTAGCAATGAACCTATGCTACTAGGCATGAGTGAAAAGTATGCTAATACAACAATTAAATACAGGTGACAGATAATAACATTATTCAATTAAACAGAGCTCATGCGTTTAGTGTTTGGCAAAATCTAGCCATGTATCTAAATTCACAGCTTTGCAACAGCTGCTGAAAGGCAATTACCATGCTCACAGTTTTAATTTAGATAGTAACCGTTTTAATATAGCTGTCTGTATTTTCTTCCAGGTTTGATGGTTAAACAAATATTGTTTTTCCTGGCACAATGTTTTACATTTAGATGCAAGAGGATTCCACCTGGATAATGCTGAAATTGTTGTAGATAACTGAATAGGACGTCAGAAAATCTACAGACAAAATAAGAGTCAAATCAAAATGTAACCACTTAAAAGAGAAGACAGAGTTTATAAACCTTACCCCGTCCATTACAATCCTTACAACTTGAAGGACAGCCATTTTAGTGAATAAGTCATCACGATGCAATATGTTGAAAATATATTGCATTTGATTTCCCAGTTTTAAGTGTTCATTTATGCCTGAGTAGACTCTGCCATTTCAATTTCCGTCCTCAATTTCCTTCGGGAGTCCGTTTTGCCATCACTTAGAAACAATCCAAACCTAGGAAAAACATGTTAAATAATAGATATCTATGTTACAAAGGACCTTTTTGTGCGTGGTGCACCCCAATATGTTTTCCTTCACAGTTTTTGCTGGTTGTAGAACTCTGTTTACTTTTCCCACGCTAGCCACTAGTAAAGTGCCTGTGCTCCCCGTTCAACATGATGGAATTGCTAAATCACTCATAATCAAATTAACTAGTATGTGGCACCTAACGTTTATCCAGGGACTGTAATTTAAATGTCATCTATGGCCTGAAGCACACATTGTGCCACCCAATACAGGGACAGTAAAAACATGACTCCAGGTCTGCCATATGTATCACAGTGTTGAAGGTTTTGACCGCAAATTTGACCTGACCTATACGCATGGACCTCATTTAGGGGTCGCCTGGAGTCACAGCAGCCCTGGCTTGCCCTATGCTACCCCAGGCACTGCCTTTGCGACCCCTGTCCTCAGAGGTGGCAGAATAATATATTATTCACCATTAGTGTAATAAAAATGGAGTACAACTAGCTGGACTATGCCCTTCTACAGCAGCTGAGGTAAGTAAAAATGTTTTTGAATGTATGTTGTGTGCACGCCTGCAGGCCAGAGATGTGTTAATGTGAGAGAGAGTGTGTATGTGTGAATTTGTGTGTATGTGTGTGCGAGTGAAAGTGGATGTCCAAGTGTGTGTGATGTCACTTCCTCTACCCCTGGCATTTCAGTGACATGCCTATACCCTGCTCTTCAAAATTAATAAGTCCCACTGAAGTATGCCTTACTGCCCTTTAAGGGAAACTGCATTGTGTTTAAGAGTAGGAAATGTAAAAATTGTTTATGGCAAACGTACTTATAGTGAAAAGGCCAAAAAGCTAATTTCATTGTAGCAGGGTTAGCTGTTCTATAGGAAAGCATTAGGATACATTATTAAATTTAAGTGTGCATTCTCCATTAAGGGAACAGCTATATAATTAATGCTTGTACTTTTAATGATATTCATTACAAACACAATTCTTTGGTAAATTTAGATTTGTAATCAACATTTTAAAACAGGTGCTTTTATAAATGTGCATGTTATCTGCCTAAATCTTCTAGAAACCCACTTGCATGAGCTTTTATCTGTCACTTTGGTGATGAATAGCAAACCTTGATAAGGTGTGAACTCGATCCCAGAGCTGAGGCAAAGGCCTTGGGTGTGGGTAGGTGTTCTGTTTCTCTGGCAGGCTGCCCATCTGGGCATTGCCCTGGAATGTAATTATCTTCAAGGGCTCTACTCTGCCACAACCAGAGGTAATTAACACTTGGGAGTGTCCCCCTTCTTGTCCCTCTTGCCAGTAAGGCAACAGGCACAGTGGGAGCTGCCTCCTGAACCTGTTTTTGGGTGACCACAAAAGAGGGGTTACTCATTTCCCTGACCTTATCTCTAAGTTGGGCATAGGGGCTAGAGACAGGAGAAAAAGTTTCTGCCATGTTGATTTTGGACAGGAAGTGGTACTGTGGGATTGTTTGTTGTAAAACCCAAAGAATAATGGGTAAAGCCACCACTGGGGCCTTTTATGCCATTAGTTAGGAAGGGGCCAGGAGTTTCCCTGCACCCACTAGCTGGCTATGACCATAAAGATGGCGTCCTTAGTACCCTCCTGAGATCACATCTGAACCTGTGGAAAAACAGAGGAGGACTGGACCTGCTCCCTGACACAGGCAAAGATCCATGTAAACTGTACCTACTCTCCCTCTTGTGTACAGAACTAAGACATAGGGCATGATTTAAGAAAAGTGGCACTGCATCCAATGCAGCACCACTTTTCTTGCACCCCGTAGCGCCCCCCTATCGCCACTATGTGTGTGATGTATTTAATATACCATGGCACAGGGTAGAGGCAATAGTGTTGACATTTTTGATGCTATTGATGTACTGTGTAGGATTAGCGAACAAATGTTGGGGCTAATCCTTCACAGTACATAGGGGCCCATGAAACAATGGTGTGTCCCCTTTCCCTGCCTGCTGTGTACAGGTGTTAAAGGTAGCTGTGGAATCTTTTAAAAATATGTGGTCATCGAGGGACCTTTTCTGGCCATGAAATTAAAATTTCTCGCACTCAGAGCTTTCCGGTCAAAAGTCAACAGCTTCACAGAGACCTAACCCAGCGGCTATCCAACTACATGGAGCGCTCCTTGGCCACAGTCTTTTACCTTGCCCCTCTGAGAATATTTGAATTCCATCCCAGATACTAAGGCCCTGATTTATACTTTTTGATGCAAAACGCCACTAACACAGTTTTGCACCAAAAAGTTTAGCACCATTTCTGTGCACCAGCCGGGCATCATATTTATGGAATGGTGCAAGCCGGTGCAAAGGGTAGGCTAGTGTAAAAAAAAATGACGTTAGTCGGGTGGGGCTGGCGGTATGGGAGAGGGGGTTTTGCACCTAAAAATGACGTTAGGCTGGTGAGAGTAAAAAATAAAATGACTCTAACCTGCCTAGAGTCATTTCCTGATGCACAACCATCCATACCACATGTATCCTGTCCTAGAAAAGACAGGAGTCATGCCCACCACCCCAATAGACAGCACACGGGACCAGGGTCCCCTGGGCCTGGCCATTGCACCCTGTGCCATGTATGGGGGCCGATTTCAGGGCCCCCTATGGCACTTAAAAAAAAGAATACCTGTACTTACCTCGGATGGGGTACCCCATCCTCCTCTGTCCCTCTGGTGTGGGTGGGGGTGTCCCTGGGGGCCTGGGGAGGGCACCTGTGGGCTTATTCCATGGTGTTCCACCATGGAAATAGGCCCACAGGTCCCCTAACTCCTGCCCTGACCCAGGCGTTAAAAAATGGGGCAAAGCAAGCTTTACTCCATTTTTTGACCCCTCCTTCCTCCTATGCACCTTTTTTGCACAGGAGTATACATATGGTGTTAAAGCCATAGAGTCATTTTTTGCACGGGAACGCCTACCTTGCAATCCATTAAGGCAATGTAGGTTTCCACGTCCAAAAAATGACTTTAACTCTATAAATTTGGTGCCAGATGGGTCCAGCACCAAAGTATAAATATGGAGTTAGTTTTGCACCGAATTAGAGTAAATAAAATGAAGTTAATTCGGTGCAAACAGAGTATAAATATGCCCCAAAGCTCAAAGATAAAACTTGTCAATGGGACACACCTGGTCCCTGTATTCCACACACACTCCACTGCAGTGAACCTTAAACATTCCTTTTGTCCTGGTCATAGGCATTCAGATAACCACGGTTGGTGTTTAATGCATTTTGGTTCTATTTTTAAATATTCATAACTCTGGTTCTACTGCTTGAGATTTACTTGATTTGGTGTCATTTTATTAAAATTTACCATGTTTTTCTAAATTGATTTGAGATTTTTCTTTTGTTGTGTTTTTACTGTAGTAGAGTTTGAGTACTACATAAATAAGTTACACATTGGCATTTCTGCTCTGTGCCATAGCTACCAGGGGGATGAGTTCAAGTTATTTTAGTGACTTTGAAGGTTCTCCCTGACAAATATTGTGGGTATTATTTCAGTGGGGTTCTAATACCCTCACCTAAACCCTAATTTCTCTCAAACTAGGGCTCAGATTTACCAAGCTTGATTTGTTCTTGCATCACACAAGGTGACACAAGTACAACACAATGGAATCAGTAAGATCTACAAAACAATGGAAGGGGCGACTTCCATGGCCTTGTGTTGTGGATAACATTACTTTATGGGCTAGTAGGTATTCCATGGGTGGATCATGGACATCCGTGCGTCCACCTATGGATTTGACTTAATTCCTGATTTACAAAGGTTTGTAAGCCTGTTATTGCTTCATATCTGGAAGGCTCCAAGAGGATAGTGTAACAAGGTGAAAAACATGTTTTCTCCTTGTTATTTCAATATTGGATTTGTTTTGTAGGAAATTAGCATGGCAGAGGGGTGTCTGCATTGGCAGTAGGCAGCACAAAATGCCTCATTATTAGGAGGGAGTAGAAGTGTACCATATCTTGGCAAGAATAGCACATTCATTCTCTCTCAGTTTCATACAGCACAGCAACTTTGCTTATTGCCCTACACTGTGTAATACATTAGTATTTTTTTCTAGCATACAAACATGATTGTCACCACACCAGTGATGAAGATAAAGAGGTTTATTTTGCAACAGGAAAATTAGCTAAATTTTAATATCTCAAGGTGATACATTCTGGAACACTACTTTATCAGTATTCTGCATAGCTATCATGCAGTACACAACATATCCCCTTTCCTTGAAACATTATATACAGACAGGGTAATCAAAAGTAAGAATATCATAATTGAAAAGCACAAACAGACACAGATAACTCCACCAAAAATCTCTCCACAAAGGATCTGAACACAATAACAGTCCGTCCCTGTTTTTGTTCCAATTCTATTGACCCAATCACGAACCTGGAACATAGTCCCTGCGACTCATCCCTGGTGGTCTAGTGGCTATCACAAGTAAGTATTTCCTTTTCTTCTCTCTGTCGTTCTTTCACGCTTGCATTTTCTGCCTTTTTCTTCTATCATCCCTCGATTTCCCTAGTTGTTTTTCGTTTCTTCCTTCTTTCCCCTGCCCCCTCTCCCACTTGTGAAGCACCTTTCCTGCTCTCCCGCCTCCCAGCTGACTGCTCCCCCCTCCTCTTCCTCTTAATGATGGCCGCAGTACGGCCAAGCAGCAGAAGCGTCAGTGGGCACGCCAAAAGCCTGTCAAAGACAAGCCCATCTGCGACTGGACCGCGCCCATCGTCAGCAACCCTGGATCTCCGATTAACCACCCCCTGGACTGCCTCCGTTGCAACTCTGAGACCCTCTTCCTCCTCAACAACGAACATCTCAACAAGTGCTGCACCATCTCCCCCAAGGACACCCATAGACCTTTCACCTGCAGGAACTGCAACTTCAGCACCAACATCAACAAACCGAAGGTACTCTCCACTACAAAGATACCAACAACCTCCACAACCCCATCAACTGCCTGCTCCTGAACATCTGCTCCCTCCACAAACACGCCACTGAACTCTGGGACCTGATCGACACCACCCGACCAGACTTCACCTTCCTCAGCCAGACCTGGATTAACCCCACCTCAGGTCTAGACATCGTCATTCCCGACGGATACAGCATCCTAGGGAGGGACAGCCCTCCCGCCCAGGTGGAGGACTCGCCATTGTACACAAGTCCTCACTGCGTGTCAAGGCTGTCCAACAAGAACACCGCATCACCATGGAACACCTTCACTTCCTGGTCCACTCCAACCACAACTCCTCCATCAGCAGCACCCTGGTGTACAGGTCACCCGGCCCCCGCCCAGCTTTCATAGACGACATCATAGACATCGCTACCCCCCAGATGTTTTCATCAATCGACTACCTCCTCCTTTGTGACCTGAACTTCCACCTCAAGGACCGCACCGCCCCAAACACCACCGCTGTACTAGACAACCTCGCCACCCTCGGCCTCAGACAGCTGGTCTCCACACCCACACACATCGCATGGCACACACTGGACCTTATCTTCACCTCATGCGATGGATCACCATTGAGACCTTCTCCACCCCAGACTGGACTGACCACCACTGCATATACTTCACAATCAACGCACCCAGCAGCTTCGGGACCCCCCACAGGAAATGGAACAATATCACTAACGAGCAACTCACCTCATCGCTCACCAAATCCCTCCCTCCCCCTTCTGACGAAGCCAACACAGCAGCAAGCAATCTCAACGTATGGATCACCGAATGTGCCGACACTCTAGCCCCTCTCGGGCTGACATGGGCCAAACGAGTACCTAAGAAGGTCAGCTGGTTCACCACTGAACTCCAAGAATCAAAGCGTACCCAAGGACGTTTAGAGAAAAAATGGAGGAACAGCCAATCCAGCAAAGACCTCACCTCATTCAGATCCACAACTGCTGCCCACTGACGAAAAATCAAGAACGCAACAAAGGATGCACTCTGGGAGCGCATCAAATCCTCCGTACACAACTCAAAGGAACTCTTCTCAGTCATCAATGAGTTCACAGATCCCCCCTCTGAAGCCACCAGCATCCCCCATCACAGAACCTCTGCGAAAAACTTGCCTCCTTTTTCCACCACAACATCCAGGACATCTACAACAGCTTCCTCTCAACCTGCGACCGACCCACCCCCCCATGAAGCTGCCTAGACCATCCACAAATGGTCCACCCAGGAAACAGTCAACATTATGAACAGCTCCCACTCCCAAGCCCACTCTGACCGCTGCCTGAACCACATATACATCAGAGCCAGTGCATCCATTGCCCCGGGCTTTATAAAACAATCAACTGCTCCATTAGAATGGGCACCTTCCATGAGGACTGGAAACATGCTGAAATATGCCCTCTCCGGAAGAAACATTCGGCTGACCCATCAGAACTAAAGAATTTCTGGCCCATCTCACTGCTACCCTACCCCACCAAAGTACTAGAGAAAGCAATCAATGCACAACTACAGAATTTCATTGAGGCCAACAACTCCCTGGATAGCTCCCAGTCCTGCCTCTGCAGGAAACACAGCAAGGAGACAGCACTCCTGGCAGCCACTGATGACATCTGATTACCCCTAGACCACGGCCACACCACAGCACTCATATTCCTCAACTTCTAAACTGCTTTCAACACGGTCTCCTACAGCACTCTGCACACCAACCTCCACGACTTAGGAATCCACAGAAGAACCCTAGAATGAATCCACTCCTTCATCTCCGGGGGGATGCAGAGGGTTAGACTCCAGCCCTACACCTACACCTCCAGACCCACAGGAGTCAACTGCAGAGTCCTCCAAGGATCCTCACTGAGTCCCACACTGTTCAATATATACGTGGCCCCTCTTGCTGCCATCGTCAGAAGCCACGGTATGAACATTGTGTCATATGCAGATGACCCACAACTCATCATTTCCCTCATTGAAGACCCTGACACAGCCCAAAGGAACTTTCACGCAGGAATGGAAACTGTCACCACCTGGATGAGAGAAAGCTGCCTCAAGCTCAACTCCCACAAGGCAAAGCTCATTATCTTCGAAAACGCCACCTCAGCTTGGGACTACTCCTGGTGGCCCACATCCCTTAGCACCCCTAATGCACTGACCGAGCATGCCCGCAACTTAGAAATCATCCTCCCCTCCTCCCTATCCATGACCCACCAGGTAAACTCTGTTGCCTCCTCCTGTTGGCACACACTCCGGAAACTCCGGAATATCTTCAGATGGATCCCAGCAGACTGTCACAGGACAGTCACCCATGCCTTAGTCAAGAGCAAGCTCTACTGCGGCAATGCCCTCTACGCCAGCACCTCAACTAAGGACATCAAAAAACTTCAACTCATCCAGAACACAGCTGCCAGACTCATTCTGGACCTCCCTCCCCGAGAACACATCTTTCAACACTGGAGGACCCTCCACTGGCTACCGGTTGAGAAGCGAATCACCTTCAAGCTTCTCACCCACATGTACAAGGACCAGCCTACCTGAACCACCACTTCTCCTTCCACACCCCTGCCAGATCCCTCTGCTCCCCCCAGATGGTCCTGGCCACCGTCCCTCGCATCTGCAAAACCACCGCTGGAGGACGATCTTTCACCTACACTGAAGAAAAGAGCTGGAACAACCTCCCCCTGCACCTCCGACACAGCCCACCTCTCCACATCTTCAGGAAGAACCTCAAGACGTGGCTCTTTGGATGAGGCCCCTCCCAACAAACACCTTGAGTCCCTCACAGGTGAGTAGCCGTGCTTTACACATGCTGATTGATTGATTGATTTAGTCACTATGCCCGAAGCCCGATTATTTCCACCTGTTACATCTTCCATGCGCCCTTCACTGCAATTGTCATCCAACATCTAGTTCAACATCAATTTAATGCAAATCTCTCTCCCACTCAAGTACTTGTATGGTGTACTTTTCATGCATCTATACGGTCTCATAACAATTGCCATATTCGGGGTGGTGGGACATGACCACACTAATGGCCACATGTACGAAATATAGGTTTTGTGACTCGCAAATTCCGAGTCGCAAAACCTTATGTTCAACAGTGTCAATGACACTGTTTGCGATTCGCAAGGGTGTCGAATTGGCCACCCTCACAGTGACTGCTTTTAAATAAAGCAGTTTTTTTTTTTTTAAATGCAGCCCGTTTTCCTTAAAGGAAAACAAGATGCATTTCAAAAACAAAAAATGAAAAGTTTTCTTTGCATTTTTTCAGAGCATGCAGTGGTCCGAAGGACCACTGCATGCTCTGAAAAATGTTTTCGCTGCCATTCACAAAGGGGAAGGGGTCCCATGGGGACCCCTTCCCGTTTGCGAATGGGTTAGCACCAGTTTGAAACTGCAAACACCCCTTCCTAATTGTGACTCGCAAACCCTTTTTGCGATTCGGTAAATAGTTTACAGAATCGCAAAAATGGGTCTGTACATACCAAATTGTATTTTGCATGTCGCAAACGGCCCGATTCGCCGTTAACCACGTGCAAAATGCTTCGTACATGTGGCCCTAAATTCTTAATTTTCTTCCTCCAATACCTGTCTTCACACAGGGCAAGCCTGTTTCAAAACTCTGTTCTTTCTCTCTGCAAACCTGTTGCTTAGTGGGCAAGACACAAACATTCTGATACTTAAGCTGTCCAAGAACCACTTAATTTTCGACTATACAAGTTGTACCCCATAATCTTCTCCAGTAGATCTTCCCACACAAAGAGATGCACTAAGAATTTAGGATTTTTCAAATATTATGTAGAGAGAACCTGTATTTTATTAAAGACACAGAGGATAGCATAGCTTTTAATGTGCCACTCTTGCAGCACTTCAAAGAATTATATAACTTTTACATAACAACGTTCTAGAACTAGAAGACTAGAAAGCCTAGTAATACGCCATCCGAGGAATGTTCTTCCTCTTTTAAATGTGTGAAGCATTGTTTTCATTCTTCTCCCTCTTTAAATCTTCTGTTTTCCTCTATCCATCTACTACTTTTGATTACCTGTGAAGGAAACACTTGTATAGTAAAACTATTTTTTGCTGTCATTTCATCAAGTTTGAAAACAACATACAGTGAACACATCACCCAATCTGTTTATATCATCATTTTTCTTTTGCCATTATTTTTCAATATTGTGGAGGGAGGGATAATGCTAGCCTTAGTGTTTTTAATGAAATTCTTATTTCCACTATATATAATACTTTGAAAATCATTCCATTACAAGACCTGAGGTTAGCATTAGGCATGTTTAAAGTTTTTTACAACCACATTTCCCACATGCTCTAATGGTCTAAAGTAATGCTTCACAAACATTCCAGCATTTGATCAATAGGCGCTTTTAAAATCCCATCCTATCCGCCTCCAATCAAGAATACTTTATTCTTCATTGCATCTCTCATAGAATGTGCTTCAACGTTTCCATGTTTTTTAAAGCCTCCTACATAATACATCTTATCCACCATGCAACTGGGGCTTTTGTTATAGTGACATAAGATTTTACATAGGATATTAATATTTGATTTACTCCATGAGCTGTCATTTCCAATATGCTTCTCTCATATATTTAGATGCATTCCACCACAAACAACATTTAACAGTCTGCACATTTTGTATAAAACTAATTAAACTAGACATAGGGCCTCATTATGACTTTAGAGGTCTTTTTGCAAGACTGCTGCGGTGGCGGGAACCAAAAGACCACCATGTTGGCAGTAATCAAACCGCCGTATTAAGGGTCATACTATGAAGACCTCCAAACAACAGTCACAAATCTGACTCCGCCACTACTCAGGGGGGAAGAATGAGGCCGTTCCACCACCAGCACCACCACGCCGACAACATGCCCAACACACCTTATTACGACCCGCAAATCACCACATCAGGTCTTCCATGGCAGAAAACAATTGGCGGTATGAACCGCTGCGCACAGAATTCACTCCTGTCAGAACAGAACATCACATTGGACAGTTTGAATACCCCACACCTGACACACATCCACACACCAGGCACACCTACTCACTGCACTAGGAAACACACCCACACACAACCCACAATCCTTTGCGATGAAAAATACAACCACATACACAGAGAATCCACAATTTCATTACTTAGCACTCCAATATCATAGGCACATTTACACTTCACACTCACCACACACCATACAACTGGACAAACAACACTATACGCACATTACAACTACACACAAACACCACAAACTACCACCACTCACAATAAAACAACACCACCCCACCAAGCACCTTACACTGCATCATACACACACAACACCCACCCACATCCACAACACAAACAGCATGTCACATCAAAAGAAACTACGCTTCAGTGATGATGAGTTGAGGGTCATGGTAAATGAAATCATCAGGGTAGAGGACCTCAGGGGGAAGGTGTGTTCCATTGCTTCATCACACCAGATAGCCATGTACAAGACAGGCAGTGGGCCCCCACTTCCTCCCCCAGAGCTCATATCATGGGAGGAGAAGGTCTTGGACATCCTGCATCCTGAGGGCCTGCCTGGAATACCCAGAGGATTGGACTCTGGTGAATAACTACCACTCCCCTGGCCCTAATTCGACCTGTCCAGCATGCTTCCTCACCACGCAAACACTCCCTAATACATCCCATCTCCATTGCACCTCCTACGTCATCACTTCATGCCCCTCTCTCGCATGCCACACCTCCACCATGCCACAATGCCCATACATATCCTGCCAAGTGCACTGATAGTACAGCCAATTACTATCACTCCTACTCCCACAATGCACTAGCCCATCTATATCAAAACCTGCAATGTACACTTCACATCATATCTCTTGCACGCATGACTGTTGCACTAGCTACACCAATTGGATGCTTCAACTGAGGACCACTACATGGCAAGGACAGCAATGCCAAACAAGCCCTATGGAGCATGGTACACATGTCCCAATTCACTATCCACAAACTGTGTTAGCACAGTTGCACCTGTCATAGTCATTGCTGGGAATCAAGTCAAGCCACTGTATGCATCGGACAAACAGACAACCAATTACACCTTTACCATTTAACCCTCTCTCACTCCATCCACAGGTAAACCTGCCACTACAGAGAGGATACCTAAGACAGCCAGACCTCCTCAGGATGAAGGCCCCAGTGAGGACAACGCTGCTGGATGTCTGGACAGTGATGACCTACCTGGACCTTTGGGGACCCCTGGTCAGTCTACCACTCCATGCCTCATCCTGCCCAAATCTACCCCCCAACCTGTGGCACAACCATCTCAGCCAACCCTTCGTCCCCAAACCTGTGCCCCAAGGACTGTTCAATCAATTGTGTGCCCCATAGTACAGGGACCTTAGTCACCCCCTCACACCCAAGACAATAAAGGACTTGCTGACACTGTGTGAGGGCACACTGTGCCAGGGACACAGGCACATGGGGGCAGGGGCGTGGGAGGGAACTTGTAGGCCAGACGTTGGGGCAGCCAATGCAGTCACCTGACCAAGAAGCCATCTCCCAAGTCCTTGGAGCATATCATCACTCCCAGGACAGAATGGGCTAGATCATAACCATGTTGAAGGAAAACCAGAGATTGCAGACGGAATACTACCAGGAGATTATGCAGGAGTGGCAGTCCCACAGCGCTACCAGGGCCTCCATAGCAGTGGTGCTCAAGGACATTGACACCACCCTGCATGCTTCCTTCACCAGCAGGCCCCTTTCTCGAGTCACATCACATCAGAGCCTTTCTACATCTGCGGCTGCTCTGCCAGGGAAACCACAGGCCATCCAGACATCTGGCTGGAGCAGATGCCAAGACCAAACCCACTGCCAGGAAGTGACCCTCTCCTGATTTCTCTCCCTTGTGTGCCACTGAGACACCCTGTTGACTGTTCAATGGCATTGCTCCATTTCCCAATGGCCCATGGAAACTGGACCTGTGCTACCTACAGCTGTGCCACCTATTCTGAGCATTCATCTACCATGACCCCACTCATCACCTGTTTGCCACTGTGTGCACAATAAACAATATAGCTCACAGATACTGCTTTTGTGTCTGTATTTATACACACACAAATATTTGGTCTTCAAAATGTTATGTGGGTATGGCCCCCTAATCCAACAGGTAGTGTAATGGACTGAATATTTGCATTATGATAACCAGCATGCTAAGGGGTAACGGCGCATGGATATGAGGCAGTGTGCACCTACCCCTCCTTTCACTTTTAAAAGGCTCCCGCAATCCAATAAGCTGACGAGCTTGGGAGCTCCTCCATGCCGGTAGCAGTATTGAAACCCAAGAAATTGATTGAAGCATGTCCAAGCAACCCCAGAAGTTTCTCTACTGATGACGGAATAATCTAGAAACACATGTGTCTAGAGATACAGCAATGACTGCACCAAATGAGGTGAATATTTTGATGAACTTTGAAACCAGTGTGCTTAAAAGATACCGTAATGACTGCTGAATATTTGCACTACGATAACCAGCATGCTAAGGGGTAACGGTGCATGGATGTGAGGCTGTGTGCTCCTACTCCCTCCTTTCACTGTTAAAAGGCTCCCGCTAGCCAATAAGCTGATGAGCCTCTTGAGCGCCTGCACGCCAGTAGCGGTATTGAAACCCGAGAAATTAATGGCAGCATGTCCAAGCAACCCCAGAATTTTCTCTACTGATGACAGAATAATCCAGAAACACGAGTCTAGAGATACAGCAATGACTGCACCAAATGAGGTGAATATTTTGATGAACTTTGAAACCAGTGTGCTTAAAAGATAAAGTAATGATTCTGAATATTTGCACTACAGTAACCAGCATGCTATGGGGAAATGGCGCATGGATATGAGGCAGTGTGCTCCTATCCCTCCTTTCAAGGTAATGGACTGCAGAGGGAGGCATCCTCTGCAGGAGATACAGTACAACACATATGTCCCAGAGTAGATGAAAGGGAGTCACTAGTACAGCCACAAACCAAAATATACCGAATTATCCAACGTGTAAAAAGAACATGACAGAGGCTACCATCAGAATTGTAAGCATGGTTCCACACAAAGCACGTATGCAGTTCATAGTTCCCATGTCCAATGCCGATAGAGATCTAAACAGGGCACAATAGAAATGATATGAGAACAGAAGAATGCAGTGCTCATAGCACAATACAGGCCTGTCCGTAGAAGATGTGAATCATGCAACATGCAGAGAGTACATATGGTAGAAATGATACATTTTCAGACAGCACCTTACATGCATTCAGTCACCTCCCACAACACACACATAGGGATAGGTACACATTACACTACCACTGATAATCCAAATCAGGACGACCACTGACAGCAAACTATGATGAAATAGTATACATGCAAATACACACACAGTGAACCTGTATGTTACTGGAAGTACTAATTGATCAGCTCTGCCCTGGAGTTAGCTACATCTTCCTCATCTGTCTCCTCATCACTTCTGCATCACCAGCCACTGGTCTAGCTGCCTCCTCATCATCAGCTAGTAAGGGTATCTGATGTCTCAGGGCCAGATTGTGTAGCATGCAGCAAGCAACTATGATATGGCATATCTTTTGGGGACAGTAGAGGAGGGCATCTCCAAAGGTATGCAGGCACCTGAATCTGGCCTTCAGGAGGCCAAATGTCCTTTCAATTATGCGCCCCGTCCTGCTGTGGACCTCATTGAAACGGAGTTCTCCTTCAGTGGCAGGGTACCTCACAGGACTTAACAGATAGGGAAGGCTAGGATAGCCAGAGTTACCTGTGTGCACAGAGGTAGGCCCTCTTACATTACAGGTACAGCCACAGGTGAGAATGTGATACCAGGTACAATAACAGAGACTCACATCCAATGCATACATACCAATGGGCCAAGCCCACTCTCTCTGTAGTCCTGCCATCATGTGGGGAACATTGCTTTCCTCAGAATGTAGGAGTCATGCCCAGATCTTGGAAACTTGGCTGTCACTTGGGTCATGTATTGGTCTGCCACACACACCACCTGAACATTTATGGATTGGTAGTTTTTCCTGTTCCTATACACCTGTTCATTGGCACTGGGAGGGACCAGAGCAATATGGGTGCCATCTATGGCCCCTATCACATGAGGGATGTGTCCCACATCATAGAAGTCTGCGGCCGTGCTTCCACCAAACTGAGCATTCACTTCCTGGAGGTTAAACACAGCCCAGACGATAAGTGGTGGGTTGTTCTACAGACTAGCACACACAATAACACCAGCTCTCTTTTCGAATTAGAACAACAGTGGGTGTTCAAACTGCGCACTCACATCATTGGACTCAATGACGACATCCCTTGGACCAGTCTGGCCCATTAGCTTTTTATGATAAATGCCATTTGATGGTCGCACTGACATAACATCTATGACTGACCTGTACCATCCACTTGTGCCCCATTATTTTTGGTGTCCTTGCAATTTTTGCTGTTTTTTTCTAACTTACTTGTACCTAGTGGGAAGATGTATTTTATCTGGACTTTTCCCCGAGATGTTCGATTTACTATTATGGCCTCGGGCTCCCTACTATTTTAGGAGTCCTACTTTTGTGTTTATCCCCATGACTCTGACCGTAGAGTCCTTTTTCACTGTCTATTAGACTCCCCGGAGAACCACGTGACTCAAACACTTTCCCGAGTCACTGACGATTCACTTCCGGGCTAGACTGCTTTTGACCGGGTTCCTCCACGTCTCTCCATTCCTTCGGGAGACGCGGACCCGGGTAGGTTACCCGCATTCAGGAGCACCAACAACAAGTAAGTGTGACCCTGCACCGACTCGTTTTTTGTTGCCAACAACTCGCGTCTCCTACTGAGACCCGATCCGGCGCTCTGCGGGGTTAGACGGATCCCTACCACGAGGATCTCGTGACTTAACTTTTTTCATTGGGCCTGAGGGTTATGCCTATAACTCTTTGCTGCTTCCTTTTCGTTCTTGACAGACTTACCTTAAATTATTAAAACGCTGTCTTTGGCTGGACCAGTACAGATTTCCCGCTCACTAGCCGATTTGACTTTTGCTACATTGAGAAGGTTTGATTCCACCATATTTTAGTTACTGCTCGTTTTATGATTAAGATGTCTATACAAATCAGACGATTATTGTGACATTACCAGGATTTACATATGTTAATAGATGTATGTGAACAGTCTTGTACGTTTGATCAAGACGTGTTATCTGTCTCATTAACTTATTGTTGTACTACCTTTTATCTTTTTTGCACTCCTACTTTAGAGTAGTTTTGTGCCTGACTACTGGTCTATGTTGTCCCATGTAGCGCGCTCCCTAATGGGGACGGTAAGCTTGCCCTCCTTTATGTGCCTGCACCTGCTTGATCACGTGTTGACACTTTCACTGTGCCCCACTACCGTTCTGACACCACCTTTCCCTACTCCCATATTGAAGATTACGTCACTATGTGGATACCTATTGATATTATTTACCTTGTTTTACCTGTGTTTATTTTGATTACAGGGCGGCAGTTAGGAATAATAGATCCTTCCCATACTAGTGTAAGTGATTGGATACGTTTGTACTGACAATTTCAGGTTGTAGCTATCCACGTTTTTTATGAATAGGAGATACATATAGTCAACTGGTCCTGAAGAAGCGTCACTGGACCCATATGGGCCACAAGAGACGCGAAACATGTTGACCCTGATGAGGGTTGGCCTGGAAGTTCCCCACCCTCTTTTCTTTTTCGTTATAGAGTGATTGACCATCACCTCTGTTTCACTCTTGTGACTATTTTTAATCTTGGCCTCTGACCCTCGTTTGGACTAATAAATAGATTATTCACTTTAGGTTTAGAGACTCAATTTTAAACTCCTTTTTTTTTATCTCCTACCTTTACACTCACATGTAGGGTCGTGGCATCATCACTGATAAAATCTCCTATAAAGAGCCCCCCCATTCGGGGTGGTGCCCGTCAGACATTGCAGCGTCGGTCTGACGAGGAGCAACTCCGATGATGAAGCATGACACCCTTTTGTGTGTGTGAGGTTTTTGCTCCTAAAAATTAGGACCCCTCTTGAGTATCCTCTCTTTTTCTAGTTGGAACAGTGTATTATCTTTATTAGCATACTAACATTCCTATACCACAGATTCACATTGTAAACATCATATGTGAACTGTTTGGGTTTCTGACTAGTATAGGCTAAATCTGAGTACTCCTCATAGAGGCATCAGTATACTGAGTGAGCAGCCATGTAAAATGACAGGTAGGTGCTGTGTGGTCTGTTAGAGGAGTTGTTGTCACTGTAATGAAGGTGTTACAGAGGATATGGACTTATCTGGTGTTGTTCCTGAAGAGGCCTGATGTGTTGTGTCTAGTCAGCTGCACATCCAATGGGTGAAAGGGGTATTGAGGGGTAAGAGGTGCATTCAGGCATGCTATTGCTTCTGCATCCAGGGCATGCAATGCCAGCTAAGGGGCATAGGCTGGCATCATGGGGATGAGTCTAGTAGTGTACTCCTACTTAGGTATAGCTGTAGGTGTGAGGGTTGGCAGACAGGTATGGGAATAGTGTATTGGCATGACATGATGTAGGTAATGTCTTCTGGCAAATGTGATGTCCTAGCAATTATATATTTTTTGACAGATGTACATGTGTAACTGTGTCATTGGTAGGTGTATGTTAACCATTGTGCCCTGTATCTCTCTCTCTCTCCCTCCCTCTCTCTCTCTCATTGTGTGCATCAGCATCGTCTGGTGATGGAGAAAGGGCACAGGCAAGTGGGAAGCAGCAGTCCAATGTACCCAGGAAGCTGGCACCAGCAACACCGAGGGACTCAGTGGGATGGAGGGCAAAGGGAGTGCCTCGGGAGAGACCAGATCGAACACCTCATCTTCAGAACCCTCCTCCAGTGGACACTCCCTGGCTGTGGTAGACCCATTGGGGACCACCCCAGCTCCATCTATGTTGGCCACCCCCTTACTACCACAGCCCTCCCTGTAGCTCCCCACCCAGTTGCCTGTGCCCGCTCACCCAGGAGGGTGGGCGTCTCCTTCGCCACGGGCACTTCTGCCCCTGCCCCAGTTAGTCCTGCTGCCCTTAGTGAGGAAGCTATTGCCCTACTATGTGATCCATCTCTGTGGGTCAGTTGACCATTGTGAATGCTATGAAAGGACTGACAGCTCAGGTACAACAGAGCAATGTGTGCCTGGAGGGCATTCACTGTGCCATTGCTGGCCTACAGAGATCCTTTCAGGCTCTGACCTCCACTCTGATGGCAGCCAGTATCCCTTTGTCTCCTGTCCCCCCTCCAACTACCTCTTCCCAATACCAGATACCTCTCCTCAAACCCAACCAACACACACGTACACACAGGCATACATCCACCTCAACAGACAAGGGTAACTCAGACAAACACAAGCACCACAAGACCCACCTTATGCACACAACCAACAGCTGTAGGAAAGTACCATCTTGCCTGGCATGTTACCCCCATTTTTTACTTGTATGTCAGTTTGTTTTTGCCTGTCTCACTGGGATTCTGTTAGCCAGGACCCCAGTGCTCATAGTTTGTAGCCTGAATGTGTGTCCCTGTGTAGTGACTAACCGTGTCACTGAGGCTCCGCTAATCAGAACCTCAGTGCTTATACTCTCTCTGCCTTTAAAATTGTCACTATAGGCTAGTGACAATTTTCACCAATTCTAAATGGCACACTGGAACACCCTTATAATCCCCTAGTATTGTCGCGCCGCGCGGTGCGGCGCGAGCCGAGAGCTCGACTTCGGCCGGGCGTTCGGCTCGGGCCGCGCACCGCATTATTAAGACGCGGCGCGCCCCCAGCCTCTCCTGCGCGTTTCGAGGCCCCAGATTTGCTTGGGGCCTCGTTCTTCCTTCTGCCTTTCACTGTCCCAGGGGTCTCTGAACCCTCTTACCTGTTTTTCTTCGTTTCTTTGTCCTTTCTTCTGTTTGCAGTCTGTTGTGTGCCTTTCTTTATGTCTTTTCCTCCTTCCCAGATTCCTGTGCTTTCCCAGCATTCCTTGTTCCCTATTCTCTATGGTTCCTCTACTATTCTGTTCTATATATTGTTTCCCTATCTAAGATGGTGTCCTTTTACTTCCTGTGGGTCACTTCCTGTTTGTTGGTATATAAGGGCTGTGTTTTTCCTCTTTCCTTGCGCTGCAACACTTTCTGCTCAGTTGGTGTCTTCGCTCCTGATTTCCTTGCCTTTTGGTTTTGGACTCAGCATTCTGTATTTCCTGATTTTTGCTCCTTTTGGATTCCTGTTTGTTGTTCTTGTTTTTCTCCAGGACTTTTCCTGTTTGGAGGTTTTTCCCCTTGGAAGGGGTTTTTCCCTCTGGCGCTACTTTCTGAAGGGCACGGTCTGTTCTTGGTGTCTCCATTGCCTACAGCACCGTGGCTACCAGAAAGAGTCGCCCCTTTTTGGGCCAAAGCCGAACATTGAAGATTCACGCCACCAGATCTGCAAATTCCAGGCGCAAGCAGCACGTGAGTCGTGACAGATTGCAGCGCCTAACCATTCCGACGTCCTCAAACACCATGGATAATACAGTGGCGGCTGCTGCAGATCCGGAGCAATCTCTGTTAACCACGATTCAGCAACAAGCCCAGGAGTTGCAACAACTACGTAATGAAAATGCTGCGTTACGACAGGCTTTGGCCCTCCGCACCAGTGATGTTCCGACAATCTCCGCTTCTACCCCTTGTTTCTCTGGTGAACCAACCAAGCTTCGCGAGTTCTTGGATGCTTTAACGGTGTATTTCGCCTTCCGACCTACTCAATTCTCCCACGACAGGACCAAGGTGGGTTATCTTATCAGTGCCTTATCCGGCCCAGCCTTGGCCTGGGCAACCCCGATGGTGTCCTCCGACGACCCTGTATTGTCAGACTATTCCGCCTTTGTGAGTCGCTTCAAACAAATGTTTAGCCGTCCTGGATTGGAAGCCTCCGCTGAAGAAGCCTTGTGCGACATCCAACAAGGCTCCCAAGACGTCCTGCAATATATAACCCGTTTTCGTCAGCTGGCGGCAGAGACCACTTGGGTGGAACGTACTCTGGTAACATTATTTCGTAGAGGACTCAAAGAAGAAATAAAGGATGAACTAGTGCATTCTACCAGAGCGGAAGATCTTCGTGGCCTGATGGATCAAGCACTGTCCATCGAATATCGTCTTCAGGAACGGAGATCGGAAAAGAAAAGGAGTAGAGGGTTTACCCAACCAAGTAGCTCCCGTGCATACCTGCAGCGTTCCGAGGAACCTCGCACTCCTGCTAGAGACATCGAAGGGGAACCCATGCAGGTGGATACTACCCGAGGTCCACTCTCTGCTAGTGAACGAGAAGACAGACGCAAGAGAGGGTTGTGCCTGTATTGTGGTTCTGCTGGTCACATACTCCGTACCTGTCCAGTACGTCCGTCCAGACCTTCGGGAAACGCCACCTCCCGTCCTCTGTAAGAAGGGAGGGGACGGGATCTACAGCTATACCTTCCATCAGCTCCTTTAATGACAATACAACTGCCTTGTTCATCTTTCCTGTCCTGTTACAACTTCCTGACGGTCGTCAAGAAAAGACTATGGCATTACTAGACTGTGGTGCTAGTGGTATATACATGGACAAGACATGGGCTGCTGCTAACTTAGTTCCTACTCAAGCAAAAGAAGTACCCGAACAGGTACACACTGTGGATGGATCTTTGATATCCTCTGGTCCTGTAGACACCACTACCCTGATGTTAAGTCTACAGGTGGGAAACCATCAAGAACACATCTCCTTCGATCTTATTACGTCCCCTAACCATACCATCATTCTTGGAATTCCGTGGCTCATTAGACATAACCCATATATAAATTGGGTTACCCGGACAGTCTCTTTGTCTTCGCAATTTTGTCACGAGAACTGTTTTACTTCCGACAAGTATTGGTCTCCGAAAAGATCCTTAGCTACTGAAGGTGCCACTGGTATGTCCATTAATACGGTCCAAGGGGTCCCAGACCACTATTTGGAGTTTCAGGATATTTTCCAAAAACCGTCAAAACCTGTGCTACCTCCACATCGAGAATATGATTGTGCAATTCCATTAGAACCCGGCACAATTGTTCCTTTTGGGAGGATGTACTCCCTCACGGAACCCGAAAGGGAAGTTCTAAAGGAGTATCTGGACGAAAATATACAGAGTGGTCTTATTGTTCCATCGTCGTCTCCGGCTGGGGCCCCTCTCTTTTTTGTGCCCAAGAAGACTAAGGATCTTCGGCCGTGCCTGGATTTTCGAGGTCTGAATAAAATCACCATTAAAGATCGTTATCCTTTGCCTCTCATCAGGGACATACTGGAAGCAATCAGAGGGGCCCAACGTTTTACTAAATTGGATTTACGAGGAGCCTACCACCTTTTACGCATAAGAGAAGGCGACGAATGGAAGACAGCATTCAGGACCCCATTTGGCCATTTTGAATATAGGGTTATGCCGTTTGGTCTTACTAACGCCCCGGCAATCTTCCAGAGATTTATGGACTCAGTGTTTTCAGACCTACTTAATCAGACAGTCGTGATCTACCTAGATGACATTCTTATTTATTCTAGAAATCCTGAACTCCATACTTCCCATGTGAAACAAGTTCTTCAAAGACTTCGTGATCACCAACTATTTTGCAAACCAGAGAAATGTGAGTTCGACATAACGGAAGTCAAATATCTGGGCTATCATTTAAGTCCCACCGGCATAGCTATGGACCAAGAAAAGGTACAAGCTATCCTAGAGTGGCCTTCTCCTTCTACCATAAAAGAAGCACAATGTTTCCTAGGTTTAGCAAACTTCTATCGACAATTCATTCTAGACTTTGCCAGTCAGACTAGCCACATAACTCACACCTTAAAGAAGGACAATTTAAAGAAGGGATTTGTCTGGACTGAGGCTGCTGAAGCAGCCTTTCAAAGCTTAAAGAGAGCCTTCACCCAAGCCCCCATCTTAAGACATCCAGATACCACCAAGCAATTTATAGTAGTAACTGATGCTTCTGAGAGAGCCATCGGAGCTGTCTTACTCCAACGACAAGAGGATGATGGCCTTGAACATCCTGTTTTCTATTTGTCTCATATCCTTTCCACAGCTGAACAACATTATTCCGTACTTGAAAGGGAATTATTGGCTCTGAAAACAGCCTGCCTTGAGTGGAGGCAGTTTCTGATGGGTTCCAAGGAACCATTTGAGGTGAGGACAGACCACCGTAATTTACAATGTTTAAGAAATTTTGTATGCCAGAATAGTCGTCAGGCCCGCTGGGCCTTTTTCTTCAGTCAGTACGATTTTTATATTACATATATTCCAGGATCCCAAAACATTCTGGCTGATGCTCTGTCTCGCCGATATCCAGAGTGTTCTCCTTCCTCATCCCAGTATCTTCTAGAACCCAGTAAGATCATTGGAGTGGCTCAGTCTTTCCTGGAAGAAGTACAACAAGAATACGCCAACCTATCGGACCATGACATAGAAGAACTAAGACCATTATTGTACAAGAAACAAGGATATTTTTATTACCAAGACCTGATATTCCTCCCTACAAACAAGGTGCAAAAGAAAGCATTACAAATGTGCCATGATTCCCCTGTAGCTGGTCACAGAGGCATCAAAGCCACACAAGAATTACTTTCACGATTTTTTTGGTGGCCTACCTGGAAACTGGATGTGGAAAGATACGTTCAGGCCTGTCCCATATGTGCCCAAGTCAAAATACCTCACACCAGACCGGCAGGATTACTACAACCTTTGCCTGTTCCATCGGCCCCATGGCATACTATCTCTACTGATTTTATGTGTTCGCTTCCACCATCAGCAGGAAACCGGGTTATCATGGTCACAGTGGATTCTTTCACAAAGATGGCTCATTTCACTGGCCTAAAAAAGCTGCCTACTTCCCAAGAACTAGGTCAAATATTCATAGATCATGTCTTCCGTCTCCATGGACTTCCACATACCATAATCTCTGATAGAGGACCTCAGTACATCTCCCGATTTTGGAAGCATTTTTGTAAAACACTGAATATGAATAGAGCCCTGTCTTCAGGGTTCCATCCTCAGACCAACGGACAGACTGAGCGTCTGAACCAAGGACTAGAGCAATATCTTCGATGCTTTTGCAATTCTACCCAAAGTAACTGGAGCACTTACCTCTCTTTAGCTGAATTTTCCTACAATAACTCAGTCCATAGTGCCTCCAAGGTCACTCCCTTTTTCTGTTCCTATGGTTTTCATCCTACCTCTTTCCCTACTTCTCCACAATCCAACTCTCCTCTACCTGCTATTAACTATTTCTCCAAACGCCTTCTCCAACTCCATAAACTAATTCGATCTAATTTGTTACATACCAAGAGGTATATGAAGAAGGCTGCAGACAAGAGACGTACAACCAATCCAAATTATCATCTGCAAGATAAAGTCTGGCTCTCCTCCAAATTCTTGCCCTCACGTCTCTCTCAAAACAAGTTCACACCTCGTTACTATGGGCCTTTCCGTATTCTCCAGTTGGTCAATCCTGTCACTGTCCGTCTTCACTTACCCCATACATGGAAGATCCATCCGGTTTTTCATGTTTCTCAGCTTAAACCTTATGTGCCTGATCCTTACTCACGTCAGTTTCCTTGTCCACCTCCTGTCCTTGTGAATGATGCTCCTGAATATGAAGTGCAGGAAATCTGTGACTCTCGTCTTTTTCATAAACGACTTCAGTATCTGATTCATTGGAAGGGTTATCCTCTCAGTGAATGTTCATGGGAGGATGCCTCTTCCGTTCACGCTCCTCTCCTGACTCAACGCTTTCACTGTTTATTCCCTCTTAAACCTGGGCCTTCGGGAGGGGGACCTACTGTCGCGCCGCGCGGTGCGGCGCGAGCCGAGAGCTCGACTTCGGCCGGGCGTTCGGCTCGGGCCGCGCACAGCGTTATTAAGACGCGGCGCGCCCCCAGCCTCTCCTGCGCGTTTCGAGGCCCCAGATTTGCTTGGGGCCTCGTTCTTCCTTCTGCCTTTCACTGTCCCAGGGGTCTCTGAACCCTCTTACCTGTTTTTCTTCGTTTCTTTGTCCTTTCTTCTGTTTGCAGTCTGTTGTGTGCCTTTCTTTATGTCTTTTCCTCCTTCCCAGATTCCTGTGCTTTCCCAGCATTCCTTGTTCCCTATTCTCTATGGTTCCTCTACTATTCTGTTCTATATATTGTTTCCCTATCTAAGATGGTGTCCTTTTACTTCCTGTGGGTCACTTCCTGTTTGTTGGTATATAAGGGCTGTGTTTTTCCTCTTTCCTTGCGCTGCAACACTTTCTGCTCAGTTGGTGTCTTCGCTCCTGATTTCCTTGCCTTTTGGTTTTGGACTCAGCATTCTGTATTTCCTGATTTTTGCTCCTTTTGGATTCCTGTTTGTTGTTCTTGTTTTTCTCCAGGACTTTTCCTGTTTGGAGGTTTTTCCCCTTGGAAGGGGTTTTTCCCTCTGGCGCTACTTTCTGAAGGGCACGGTCTGTTCTTGGTGTCTCCATTGCCTACAGCACCGTGGCTACCAGAAAGAGTCGCCCCTTTTTGGGCCAAAGCCGAACATTGAAGATTCACGCCACCAGATCTGCAAATTCCAGGCGCAAGCAGCACGTGAGTCGTGACAAGTATATGGTACCTAGGTACTCAGGGTATTGCGGTTCCAGGAGATCCCTATGGGCTGTATAATTTCTTTCCCCGCCAATAGGGAGCTCAGACAATTCTTACACAGGACTGCCACTGCAGCCTGAGTGAAGTAACGTCCACGTTATTTCACAGCCATTTAACACTGCACTTAAGTAACTTATAAGTCACCTATATGCCTAACCCTCACTTGGTGAAGGTTAGGTGCAAAGTTACTAAGTGTGAGGGCATCTGGGCACTAGTCAAGGTGCCCCCACATAGTTCAGGGCAATTTCCCTGGACTTCGTGAGTGCGGGGACACCATTACACGTGTGCACTACTTATAGGTCAATACCTATATGTAGCTTCACAATGGTAACTCAGAATATGGCCATGTAACATGTCTAAGGTCATGGAATTGTCCCCCCATGCCAAGTCTGGTATTGGGGTGCCAATCCCATGCAGCCCCGGGGCTCCACCATGGACCCCAGGTACAGCCAAACCAGCTCTCTGGGGTTTTCTCTGCAGCTAACGCTGCTGCCAACCCACAGACAGGCTTCTGCACTCCTTGGGTCTGGGCAGCCCAGTTCCAGGAAGGCAGAACAAAGGATTTCCTCTGAGAGAGGGAGTTACACCCTTTCCCTTTGGAAATAGGTGTTAAGGGCCTGAGAGGAGTAGCCTCTCCAGGCCTCTGGAAATGCTTTGAAGGACACAGATGATGCCCTCCTTGCATAAACCAGTCTACACTGGTTCAGGGAACCCCCCAGCCCCTGCTCTGGCACACAACTGGACAAAGAAAAGGGGAGTGACCATCCCCTGTCCATCACCATCCCAGGGGTGGTGCCCAAAGCTGCTCCAGTGTGTCCCAGACCTCTGCCATCTTGAATCCAGAGGTGTGAGGGCACAATGGAGGGCTCTGAGTGGCCAGTACCAGCAGGTGATGTCAGAGACCTCTCCTGATAGGTGCTTACCTCTCTAGGTGGCCAATCCTCCTCTGAAGGCTATTTAGGGTCTCTCCTGTGGGCTTTTCCTCAGATAACGATTTGCAAGAATTCACCAGAGTTCTTCTGCATCTCCCTCTTCGACTTCTGCCAAGGATCGACTGCTGACTGTTCCAGGACGCCTGCAAAACTGCAACAAAGTAGCAAGAAGACTACCAGCGACATTGTAGCGCCTAATCCTGCCGGCTTTCTTTAATGTTTCCTGGTGGTGCATGCTCTGGGGGCTGTCTGCCTTCACCCTGCATTGGAAGCCAAGAAGAAATCTCCCGTGGGTCGAAGGAATCTTCCCCCTGCTCCAGCAGGCACCAAACTTCAGCATCACTGGTACTCTGGGACCCCTCTCATCCTGATGAGCGTGACCCCTGGAACACAGGTGATGGACCCAAGTGACCTGGACTGTCCAGTGGTCCAACTGTCCAAATTTGGAGGAGATAAGTCCTTGCCTCCCCTCTCCAGACAGTAATCCTGTGTACTGTGTGAACTGCAGCTTCTAGGGCTTCTATGCACTTTTGCAATGAATCCTTCATGCACAACAGAGCCCAGTTCTCCAGCACTCCGTCCTGCATTGCTCAACCCGCTGAGTTGACCACAGGCTTTGTGGGACCCTCTTTTGTAGTGTTTAGATGACTGCCAGGCTCAGTTTTCTTGAACCTGTGTTCAAGTACTTCTGCGGATGCTGCCTTCTTCTGCATGAGCTCTCTGTGTTGCTGAGGGCCCCCTCTGTCTCCTCTTCCAAGTGGCGACCTCCTGGTCCTTCCTGGGCCCAGGCAACACCAATTTTCTTTAACCATGACCTTTGCACCTAGCAAGGCTTGTTTGCAGTCTTTCTCCAAAGAAACAACTCTGCTTCCTCCAGCATGCCGTGGGACATCTTCTGTGCCAAGGAGAAGTTCCTGGCACCTTCTGTTGTTGCAGAATCTTCAGCTTCTTTCACCCGGAGGCAGCCATTTTGCACCTTCATCCAGGGTTTAGTGGGCTCCTGCCCCCCCGGACACTTTCGTGACTCTTGGATTTGGTCCCCTTCCTTTACAGGTCTTCAGGTCCAGGAATCCATCTTCAGTGCTTTGCAGTCTGTTGGGGTATTTGCAGAATTTCCTATCACAACTTTAGTGTGTTTCTGGGGAAGTAGGGTAACTTTACTCCTACTTTTCATGGTCTTGGGGTGGAGTATCTTGGACACCCTTAGTGTTTTCTCACACTCCCAGTGACCCTCTACACACTACACTAGGCTAGGGGTACCTAAGTGGTTTGCATTCCACTTTCTCAGTATATGGTTTGTGTTGCCCCTAGGCCTATTGCATCCTATTGTATTCTACAGTGTTTGCACTACTTTTCTAACTGTTTACTTACCTGATTTTTGTTTGTGTGTATATTTTTTGTATTTTACTTACCTCCTAAGCGAGTATATCCTCTGAGATATTTTTGTCACATTGTCACTAAAATAAAGTACCTTTATTTTTAGTGACTCTGAGTATTGTGATTCTTATGATATAGTACCTATATGATATAAGTGCTATAGTAGGAGCTTTGCATGTCTCCTAGTTCAGCCTAAGCTGCCCTGCTATAGCTACCTCAATCAGCCTAAGCTGCTAGAACACTACTAATCTGCTAATAAGGGATAACTGGACCTGGCACAAGGTGTAAGTACTCTCAGGTACCCACTATAAGCCAGGCCAGCCTCCTACAACTCCCACCTGCAGACACACCAACATCCACTCCCTGTACTGTCTCCCCCACCACCCCTCCCACACAGACACTACAACAGACATGCCTGCATCCACCACACCATCATGCACGGATCCAGCCACCAGTCCCATCTTATCCACAGTCGCAGACCCACAGGCATACACCCCAGTCACCATATCTACATCCACCACAACCACCGACATCCCCCCATGCAGAACATGTACCATACCTGCAGACACCATGCCAACAGACAGTCACCCATCCACCATGGAATCTCCCAGCAACTCCTTCCCACCTCCACCCACACTCCCAAGCAATCCACGCATACACCTATACCCAAGACATCCACACCTACACATCTGACAACAACTCCTTCTCCCTTCACTCCCAAACCCTTTTGCCACGACTGCTCCATGTGTCTAAAAAGCATTTCCTCACATGGAGTTTTCCCTGTTCCTTTCCCTTCTCCCACCCCATGAGACCCCCAAGCATTTTGTGTCCCTGCCCAAGTCCAGCGCTTGCAGCTCCAAATCCTCCCCTGCTCCCTCTGCTAGTACCCATGCCCCTCCCGCTGCCAAGAGATCTGTCCCACCCAAGTATCCCCCTCCCAAGCCCAAGCTTAAGGACCCCTCTCCCAAGCCCAAGCCCAAGCCCGATTTTATTACATCGGGTCCAACCTGCTGTTGTTATCGATGGTAATATACTTGTCCTGCCTTTCTTTCTACATGGCTGTTGTGTGTTTGTGGGCTTTGATTTGTGTGTGTGAGATGTGTGCGTGTGGTGGTTGTGCTACCTGTTGTGACTGAGCTACATGTGTGTGTGGCCCTGCCAGTGGTTCCGCTGTCATTGCTGTGTTTTGTCTGTAAGATATGTTTGTGTTTGGTACATGCATGTGCGTAGCCAAATTGTGTATTGTTTGTGTTGGCATGTGTGCCTTTGTGTGGTTGTTGTGTTGCGTCCATGTGTGTGATGTTGGCTATGTCCTATATGTGGTGTGTGCATGGTGTGTCAAATGGTTCGTTCTATAGCAGTGTGATTGTTAGAAATGGGGTGTTTGGTTGGCAGTCAGGTTACCCCCGTCCAAGCAAGGACCCTCACTCTAGTCATGGAAAGAAGAATCACCCTCAGTTAACCCCCACATGCCCTATTGGTAGCTTGGCATGAGCAGGCAGGCTCAACTTCAGAAGCAATATGTAAAGTATTTGTACCAACAGAAACAGTAACTCAGTGAAAACACTACAGAAGGACACAACACAGGTTTAGTGAAATAGATAATATTTATCTAAACAAAACAAGACCAAAGCAATAAAATTCTTACATACACAAGTCAAGTTATGAAGTTCAAAAAGAATAAGAGTCTTAATCCTTAGAAAACAGTGAGAATAACAGCGTTATTGCACAAAAGTACCTGGGTGGCATCAAAATAAAACCGCACGCATTTGTCGAAAAATGTGAGCAGTGCAACAATTTATCACTTGCGAGCAAGACTGTGCATCGTTCCTCGTCCGGTCGGGTCGGCGTGTGTCGTTTCTTTTCTCCCGCAAGAGTGCGATTCATCAAGCCCGGATGAGCACCTCTGGTCTGGGCAGGATTTACATTGATTTTCCGGGCCCAGCGTTGCTACGTTGAAATCCAGTCACACAGTGCCAAGAAACCACGCTGTGTGGGGGCTTGCATCGTTAACAGCTGCCACTGTGGGTGTCGCATGTCTTTTCTCCAGTCACGTTGCATCAATGTTCCAGCCACGATGCAGGTGGAGCATTGATTTTAGCAATGAGGCCGGTGGCACGTCGTTTAGCAGCCGCGAAGCAGGTGGTGCATCGAAAGTTTTCCCGCACGGCAGTCTTTGTGTGTATTTCTGTCCTTTTCCACCAGCTGCACCTTGCAAGGGCCCAGATACAGGTTAGGGCACCACTTGGCAGGCAGGACTCTCAGCAGAAAGCCCAAGTGCTGGCAGAGAGCAGTCATTGTTGTCCTTGAGACTTCAACAACAGGAAGCAGATTCAGTTCAAGCCCTTGGAGATTCTTCACCAGTGGGAAGTCACACAAAAGCCAGTTGTTGTCCTCTCTCAGGTAGACACAGCTAATGCAGGCCAACCCAGCAAAGTATAGTCACAGGCAAAGGGGCAGTACTCCCCTTCCAGCTTCTCCAGCTCTTCTCCTTGGCAGAGGTTCCTCTTGGTTCCAGAAGTAATTTGATTTTCAAGGGGTTTGGGTGCTCTTCTTAGTCACCCTTCTGCCTTTGAAGTAGGGCTACTTCAAAGAGAAGTCTCTGTTGTTTTAAACATCCTTCCTTTCCCAGGCCATGCCCCAGACACACAACAGGGGGTTGGAATTGCATTGTGTGAGGGCAGGCATTTTCAAACACACAATCTAAAAATCAACTTCACTAAAAGATGTATTTTTTAAATTGTGAGTTCAGTCATCCCAAACTTCACATGTCTATCTGCTCCCAAAGGGATTCTGTGCTTTAATAATATTTAAAGGCAACCTCCATGTTAAATTATGAGAGAGATAGGCTTTGCAACATTGAAAAATGAATAAGCCAATGTACACATACAATTTATACAGGGAACACTTACACTTTAGCACTGGTCAGCAGTGGTAAATTGTCCTGAGCAAACAAAAACAGCAAAAACAGAGTCCAGCACACAGAAGCAACCTGGGAAGTAGAGACAAAAAGTTAGCAGAGACAATGCCAATGATGCCAAGTCTAAAAGTGATTTTGTTGCATGGTATTGTGGGATTGTTACGTATTGTTGTATGTATGTGTTGTCATGTGGAGGTGTGCAGTCAGAGTGCTTGGCAAAGCGTTTGTGTAGTTGTGGTTGTGATGTCACTGTGTGAGTCAGTGGTGTTATGTACGAATGTGTTAGACAGTAGCGGTGCTGTGTGTGTGCGGGTTGGTGTGAGTATGGCACATGTGTGTTGGCCGTGGTGTGTGTAGTGTGGGTCTGCATGTGTATAGTATGTGTGTGCCTACATAGGTATATGTTCACATGTGTGTGTGGTTACGTGTAGGAAAGTGGCCTCTTCCTAGCATGGTTACCCCCACTTTTGGCCTATTTGTCAGTGTGTTTGACTGTGTCTTCTGGGATCGTGCTAATCAGGATCCCAGTAGTTATTCTCTCTCCCTTAAATTATGGTTATTGCATACTTGTAATCCAGTATTTTATCCACAATTGGCATACTGGTGCCACCTTATCAGTCCCTAGTAAATGATACCTAAGTACGCAGGGCATTGGGGCTCCAGGGGATCCCTATAGGATACAACATTTATTCTGCCACCCATGGGGGACCCATGCAAAGGCTTCTACATGATTGCCATTGCAGCCTGTGTGAAAAGGTGCAAGCACCCTTTCACTGCGATTTACACTGCAACAGAACACTTATAAGTCACCCCTATAGCAGGCCCTTCAGTCCTGAGGGCAGGGTGCAGAATACCTGTGTGTGAGGGCACCCCTGCACTACCAGAGGTGCCCCCATGACATCCAGGACAATTTTCCCAGATTTCATGAGTGCGGGGATGCCATTTTTCATGTGTACTGGACATAGGTCACTACCTATGTCCAGCTAAATAATGGGAACTCTGAACATAGGCATGTTTGGTATCAAACATGTTGGAATCATACCCCAATGCTTTTGCAAGCATTGGTTGTATGATTCCATGCACTCTGGGGACTCCTTAGAGGACCCTCAGTACTGCCATTACAGCCTTGTGAGGTTTTCCAGGCAGCCCCAGCTGCTGCCACCTCTCAGACAGGTTTCTGCCCTCCTGTTGCTTCAGCAGCTCAAGCTCAGGAAAGCAGAACAAAGGATGGTGTTTGGTAATAGGTGATATAGGTGTTACAGGCACCATGGTGTGTGTCCCTTCTCCTAATGAAGTGTGTGGATCCATTTTCACAGGTGGTGGACTGAAGTGGCCCCGACAGTCCTGAAGTCCTACTGTCCAACTTTGATGGAGATAAGAGCTTGCCTCCCTACGCAAGACAGTACCCCGTGCATCGCGTATTTTACAGTTGCTAAGGTTTGTTGGCATCTTTCCATAAAGTTCTTCGTGCAGCGCGCAGCTCCAGCCCCCATCACTTTATCCTGCAATGCACAGCTTCCTGAGTGGTTCTCCGGCGTTGTGGGATCACTTGTTGTATTGCTGCACTGGCCTCCTTTTGCACCTTCTTTGTCTGCATGCTGTGAGACTCCTGTGCATGCTGCCTGGTCTTCTGAGGGCTTGCCGAGTTGCTGAGAGCCCCCTCTGACTACCCCTCATGGGTAGAGTCCACCAGGTCCCTCCTGGTCCTGGGTAGCGCCATTTTATGCTAACCGCAAACTTTGCATGTGTCAAGGCTTGTTGGCAGAATCCAGTGACGCAAACCAGACTTTAATCATCCATCCAGTGTAAGACATCATCTGCACCAACCAGGAACCCGTATCCATCTTCTTGGGTGCAGTACTGACTGATGTTCTTCACTGGTGGTTCTTCTTTTGCACCTTCATCCTGATTAGCAGGGGCCTCTTTTCTCCCTGGACTCTTCAGTGCTTCTTGGACTTGGTCCCCTTCTTCCACAGGTCTTCAGGTCTAGAATCCATCATTGGTGTCTTGCAGTCTGTAAGGAAATGCCTCCGTGGCATGGTTACCCCCTAACTTTTTGCCTTTGCTGATGCTAAGTTATGAATTGAAAGTGTTCTGGGACCCTGCTAACCAGGCCCCAGTACCAGTGTTCTTTCCCTAAACTGTACCTTTGTCTCCACAATTGGCACAACCCTGGCACTCAGGTAAGTCCCTTGTAACTTGTACCCCTGGTACCAAGGGCCCTGATGCCAGGGAAGGTCTCTAAGGGCTGCAGCATGTATTATGTCAACCTGGGGACCCCTCACTCAGCACATGCACACTGCCTCACAGCTTGTGTGTGCTGGTGGGGAGAAAATGACTAAGTCGACATGGCACTCCCCTCAGAGTGCCATGCCAACCTCACACTGCCTGTGGCATAGGTAAGTCACCCCTCTATCAGGCCTTACAGCCCTAAGACAGGGTGCACTATACCACAGGTAAGGGCACATGTGCTTGAGAACTATGCCCCTACAGTGTCTAAGCAAAACCTTAGACATTGTAAGTGCAGGGTAGCCATAAGAGTATATGGTCTGGGAGTTTGTGAATCACGAACTCCACAGTTTCATAATGGCTACTCTGAAAACTTGGAAGTTTGGTATCAAACTTCTCAGCACAATAAATGCACACTGATGCCAGTGTGCGATTTATTGTAACATATACCCAGAGGGCATCTTAGAGATGCCCCCTGAATACCAATCTGACTTCTAGTGTAGGCTGACCAGTTTCTGCCAGCCTGCCACACACCAGACATGTTGCTGGCCACCTGGGGAGAGTGCCTTTGTCACTCTGTGGCCAGGAACAAAGCCTGTACTGGGTGGAGGTGCTTCTCACCTCCCCCTGCAGGAACTGTAACACCTGGCGGTGAGCCTCAAAGGCTCACCCCTTTTTGTTACAGCGGGCCAGGGCATCCCAGCTAGTGGAGATGCCCTCCCCTCCGGCCACTGCCCCCACTTTTGGCGGCAAGGCTGGAGGAGATAATGAGAAAAACAAGGAGATGTCACCTACCAGTCAGGACAGCCCCTAAGGTGTATGTGAGCTGAGGTGACCCCTGCCTTTAGAAATCCTCCATCTTGAGTTTAGAGGATTCCCCCAATAGGATTAGGGATGTGCCCTCCTTCCCACAGGGAGGAGGCACAAAGAGGGTGCAGCCACCCTCAAGGACAGTAGCCATTGGATACTGCCCTCCCAGACCTAAACACACCCCTAAATTCAGTATTTAGGGGTTCCCCAGATCCCAGGAAATCAGATTCCTGCAACCTGAAGAAACAAGAAGGACTGCTGACCTACAAGCCTGCAGAGAAGGAGGAAGACGACATCTGCTTTGGCCCTAGCCCTACCGGCCTGTCTCCAACTTCGAAAACCTGCTCCAGCGACGCATCCGACAGGGACCAGTGACGTCTAAAGCCTCAGAGGACTGCCCTGGACTAAAGGACCAAGAAACTCCAGTGAACAGCGGCCCTGTTCAAAACCAGCTACTTCTTTGCAACAAAGAAGCAACTTTCAAAGACTGCACGTTTCCCGCCGGAAGCGTGAGACTTCACACTCTGCACCCGACGCCCCTGTCTCGAGATCCAGAGAACAAACACCACAGGGAGGACTCCCCAGCGACTGCGAGCCCGTGAGTAACCAGAGATGACCCCCCGGAACCCTCACAGCGACGCTTGCAGAGAGAATCCAGAGGCTCCCCTTGACCGCGACTGCCTGTAACAAGGGACCCGACACCTGGAACCAACACTCGCACCCGCAGCCCCCAGGACCTGAAGAAACCGAACTTCAATGCAGGAGTGACCCCCATGTGACCCTCTGCCTAGCCCAGGTGGTGGCTGTCCCGAGAAGCCCCCCCTGTTCCTGCCTGCACTGCTAGAGTGACCCCCGGGTCCCTCCATTGTTTCCTACCTGAAACCCGACGCCTGCTTTGCACACTGCACCCGGCCACCCCTGTGCCGCTGAGGGTGTGTTTTGTGTGCCTACTTGTGTCCCCCCCAGTACTCTACAAAACCCACTTGGTCTGCACCCCGAGGACGCAGGTACTTACCTTCGGGCAGACTAGAACCGGAGCACCCCTGTTCTCCATAGGCATCTATGTGTTTTGGGCACCTCTTTGACCTCTGCACCTGACCGGCCCTGAGCTGCTGGTGTGGTAACTTTGGGGTTGCCTTGAACCCCCAATGGTGGGCTGCCTATGCCCCAGAACTGAGACGTGTAAGTGTTTTACTTACATTCTAATCTAACCTTTACTTACCTCCCACAGGAACTGTTGATTTTTGCACTGTGTCCACTTTGAAAATAGCTTATTGCCATTTTTACAGAGACTGTATCTGATATTACTTTTATTCAAAGTTCCTAAAGTATCTAAGTGAAGTACCTTACATTTAAAGTGTTTACTGTAAATCTGGAACCTGTTAAAATAAAATAAGAAAATATATTTTTCAATATTAAAACCTATTGGCCTGGAGTAAGTCTTTGAGTGTGTGTTCCTCATATATTGCCTGTGTGTGTACAACACATGTTTAACACTACCCTCTGATAAGCCTACTGCTCGACCACACTACGATAAAACAGAGCATTAGAATTACCTACTTTTGCCATTATCTTACCTCTAAGGGGAACCCTTGGACTCTGTGCACACTATTTCTTACTTTGAAATAGTATATACAGAGCCAACTTCCTACACAGTCTCTTCTGGTTCTTGCATAATCTTCTTTTTCATGTTCTTGTGTGTTCTAGGAAAGTTATTGTAATTTAATCCTGCTTTCCTGAGGTTTGGGGTGAGTTCTATTACTTACCTTTGGTGTTTCCTAATACTCCCAGCACCCCTCTACACACTACATTTGCCTAGGTGGGAAACCGACATTCACATAACACTTTCTTAGTATATGTTTTGTGTTCCCCCTAGGCCCATTTCTAACTATTGTGATTTTAACTATTTGCACTGTTTTCTAACTGTTTTTACAGATATCTCTGCATACTAGTGTGTATCATTTGTGTATTACTTACCTCCTAAGGATGTATAGTCTCTATAGTATTTTTGGCATCTGTGTCATTAAAACAAAGTACCTTTATTATTGTAATACTGAGTATTTTCTTTCATGTGTGTGTGAGTTCTGTGTGACTACAGTGGTATTGCATGAGCTTTGCATGTCTCCTAGTTAGGCCTTGACTGCTCATCCTCACTACCCTTAGAGAGCCTGTTTTCTAGACACTGTCTACTTTTCACTAATAAGGGATAACTGGATCTGGTATGAAATATAAATACATTAGGTACCCACTAGAAACCAGGCTAGTCTCCTACATTACTTGTGTCCGTCGCAAGCCATCCTGGATGTGTGTGTTGTGTTTGCATGTGTACCAATACCTTTCCATCCCTGTGTACTTAAAGGTTGTTGTATTTGTCACCATTGCTGGTTTCAAAGTGTTGGGCGAGCAGGAGCAGTGGGAGGACTTCAAGTTCAGGCTCCATGGCGGCTCCGGGCAGGTCTGTGTTCCTGAAGGTGTTTCCTTTTATAGAGTTGGTTTTCGCCAAGGAGTGACCTCGCTGGAAACCCTGGTGTTATGTCTGGCGTAAACATGCTCCCCATTGGTCTGAAGGTGCCACAGGCCTTCCACGGTGGCCTGACCGCACTGGTGGTACTGGCGGTACTGGCGGTAGTTTGGCTGTGTTCCACTGGGAAAAAAGCAATGGTCATAATTTGGCGGTCTTCACCACCGGGCCGTCAGCAGTATGACCACCGCTGCCAGCATGGCGGTCCTGAGACTGCCAAACTCGTAATGAGGCCCCTAAATTGCATTCGAAAGAATGTCATATTTTGCTCTGGTTTGCCTCCTCAATCTTATTCTTTTCATAATTCTGCATATGAAAGAATTCCTCGCTACAGTTTTTCCCTTTACATGAACATGGTCTGCTAATATTGCCAGTCTTTAATTATTCAAAGCTCTATAACTTAATCCTCTTGTAAACTGCTAAGACAAGACATTAGCCATATTTATAACAGGTGCCTCCATAGGATTCAAACCTTTTTCCAAGCATCAATGTACCCAAACATTCCAAACACTGCTTTACCTTCTTTCTATCCAGGTGCCTATGATTCCTCAAAAATTCTGCACCACCTTTCACAAGGCCTGAAAAACATACTGATCTCATAATATTTTCCCCCAAAAAGGTCAGTACCTTTGTCTCCACCGAATTATGTTCCTCTACCTCTTTCTTTCTCAACAACCCTTCTCTTTCTGGAAGCAGAAAAGACATGTTGCAACTTAACTCAACCATTTAAGAAACCACGGTTACATAATCCAAAAAGGTGTTACTTAAACCAACTGACATTTCTCTCCTCCTTTCCTCATCTTCAGAAGAACACCCTGAATCATTTTTAAATGGAGGAAATGCAAAAGCTTCCCAAAACCAGTCTCTAGAAAGGTATATTCTGCTTTTGCAGATGGATTTGGTCTCCAACTGTAATATTTATCTACTGTGAAAGTCAGTCTGCATGCATAAAGGTCTACCTGAGGAGGTACTTATTACTTGTCCATCTCTTTGAAAAAAAAGAGGTCTAACTTCCACTCGCTTTAATCTCTTGGAATCCTTAAATTAAAGTATGCCACTGTATCTTGCTCCCCTGGCAGGTAATCTGCTTTTAGAAGTATCTTGTGTTTCAAACATAATATCCATAATTAATTTGCCAATTCTGACAGTTGCTTGGACTTCACAACTCACGCTTTCAACATGTTCTTGAAGCTTTTCAATTCGGAGAATCCGCTGAATTGACCACCTATTTCTAGAGGGCCTCAGGGTGCCCCTTAGTGCTCCTGAGGTAAAGAAACTTCCATTCACCTCCGAAACAAAATCCGGTGCCAAACCAAAATTGCTCTGCCATTCCTTGCCTCTAAGTTCAACCACTGGACCAGCTCTTCTTTTCTTTCCTCTGTCAAAACAATTCTGTCTTTGTACATCAAACTTCTTCTCAGTGCCTCCACCTTTACTTGCTGCAATGAGCAATAGAGAAATGGACCTGAAAATATTGCCTGCCAGAAGATGAAATACGTCTTATCATACATTTAAATCTCCTACAAACATATTCTCTTTTTTGCGAACATGATTTTCTTATCACTTTCACCTTCTTCCTTGAAAAAACAACATTACTTGTCTGTGTTTATTTGAAAACCCATAATGTCTAAGGGGGGCAAAATGATTTCTCCTTGTTTATACCCATTTTTGTCTGATAACCCTATATCCCACACCAAATGTTTCTTCACCTTCTTCAAACTCTGAGACATCAGTAGAATGTTGTCCAAATATATTATCAAAAATATTCCTCTTTCTCTCAAATAACCTACCATAGCTGTCATTACGTTTGTAAAACACCAAGGGACTGAAGATAGCCAAAATGGTCAACTTGAAACTGGTATATTTGCTTTGGCCATTGGAACTGTAGAAAGCAGTCACCGTAACTCTCAACAAGAATGTGAAATAAGTGACCTTCAAGTCTAACTTCACTAACCAATTATTCACTGTGAGAAAGTCATCCCTTTAGCATGTTCACCCCAATTTTTCTGACTGATACTGGTGGTAACTGATTCTGACTGAGCCCTGGACCCTGCTTACCGGTCCCAGGGGCAGCACTGTGAATAAAAGGTACATAATAAAAGTGATTCAATTACAATTGGCAATGTCAGACTTCTATAAGTCCCTAGTAGACAATAAGGGCAAGGGCAAGGGAATTTAAACTACCTTTAAGTCCCCAGTATATAATAGGACAGGGAAGTTTAGAGGCCCAGAAGATTTATTGCACTGGAGTGTGCACTGCTGTGTTGCCTGCTGTCATTTTTTTAAAGGCATCCCTGCATTGTAGACCGCCTTTAAAAAGTAAAATGTATACAAATTTGATACTGGAATTAAAGGTACTGATAATTTACCTTATACTTACATATTCATCACCCCAAAGGTCTCCCATGTGTGCCCCAGGGGTGCCATGTAACTATAAGCAGGGACATTAGAAAACAAACAGCATCTTTCATGTTTCCTCTTTGTATTACTTAGCTCCATAGGATAGCATAGGAATATTTCACATAAGTGCAAGTATTGGTAGGGAGGAGCTAAATGTGCCATAAAATGAATCAAAAGATTGGTAATAATACATCCAAGAACTTGTCACCATTGAATTTATCATAACTAATACAGGAAATAAGTTATAAGACTATTTTCTGTAATCCAAAATTCAGCTTGCTAGTGCCCTCTCCTGATTTGTCAGCCTTAACAGGATTAGTCAGGCTGCTTTGATGAGGTATTAAGTAGCCTATGTTGAGCAGAGGTTATCTGATTATGGGAGGTCTGCAGCTGCAGAGGCCAAGCCAGGAAGGGAGATGGGTAAATTAAATTTGGCTTCAGAGAAAGCAGGACAGAAAGAAATGCCAACCCGACCTGCCCTGTCACCCTGTATCCCATATAATTGTAGGCCCAGGAAAGGAATTTGCAGATGGTCTGGGGAGAGTGTTAATGGAAATGAGCCATAGCAGTAGGATGGTTTAACCAGGCCTTGCTCCTTTGGAGAAAAATTGTCCATCTTGGATTTTGAAGTGCAATGCATTATGGGGCAAGAAAATTCCACACTTTGGAGGAAGCTGTCATGGGTTTAGCTGAGCTGCATTGCAATTCAGGTCTGCTGCCTGAAACAAGAACAAGAAGGACTGTCCTGCTGGAACCCTGGTCTGCAACCACAAGGCCTCACTCTGAAGTACACCTCCTGTTGCACATTGAAACAACAGTCCTAAGGACATTGCTGTGCTTCAAAAAGGACTCAGGAGTGGACTCCCTGAAAGCAACAGGTTTAAAAGAGCTTGCCTGCATCAACGATCACAAAAAGTCCCCAGTGTGGAATGTGCCCAGTGGACTTTTAAGGATTTGGCCAAGTGCATTGTGGGAACTGTTGTCCTAAATTTCCAACGACCATCTCAGAGCTTCTACATCGTTGGATCTGTGTTTGCACATTTTGGCCCATATTTATACTTTTTTAGCACCGCATTTGTGTCATTTTTTGACGCAAATGTGGCACAAAACTTACAAAATACAATTATATTTTGTAAGTTTGCGCCGTTTCTACGTCAAAAAATTACACACATGCACCATTGAAATAGTATAAATATGAGTCTTTGCATCCTCAAGAGGAACTTCAGGAAGAAGTTCCAGAAGCTTGAAGAAGTTCGGAGTAACTTTTGGAAAAAGCTCCAAAAGTGGTCCAACCCGACATTGTGAGTCAAGCCGACTACATCCAACCGCGACCCGGTCTTAATTTCAGGTTCGTCCCGCTGAAAGTTCCGGAGTTCTAGACTCCAGTATTTGACCGGGGCTTCACAGAAAAGCAGCCAGACAATGTTGCATCAAAATTGGCTTGCTTGGGAGGACCGCACAACGTTGAGAGAGAAAAGCTCTAGAAATGTTTCTAATTGTGAAGCAAAAATGTTGACCAAGGCCCCCTGCCCAGTGTATCCCAGCAGGGGTCCATAGTGGTCAGCCTCAAACTTTGACTTTGTCCCAGTCAAGGGTGACCAGATGTTCCCAGTTGGTGCTATTGATTTCTAAGCACTAGAAATAACATTTTAAAGATTGAAAAATACTAGTTTTATAAATTGTTGTGGGATATTTATTGTGTATTGTATTTGGTGTATTAAAATGCTATACATTCCTCTCTCCTAAGTTAAGCCTGCCTGCTGCTTGCCAGGCTACAGAGGGTTGAGCTAGGGGCTGATGTTTTGAGACCTTAATTGGACCTAGCATTGACTTGGAGGCTTTATTGCTAGTGGTAGGTGTGTTCCTACCTCTACTAATAAACAGTCTCCAATATTCACCAATAACATGTCCCCCAGTTGATGTATTCCATCTATCTTAAAATGTCTGTTAAGTAATGTCTGGTTCAACTACCTTAAATTTATCAGTGATCTCCATATATTGTCATTCTTTTCTATGAAGGAAAGTTCCTCACATAATATTTCACATAATCATCTAGTGCAACAATTGCTCTTTTCTCTAACATCTGTTTTATTTTTACATCTAGTAGTAAGATTGGTTCCTGATTCCAAAACATTTTCTTGGTTCTTTCTCATAGTTTGGAATCTCTGTGACGTCTATTTTGCAACAATGAATAGTCTCTATAACCCACAACGCCTGTGTTATTGTTATACACATTTTTACACCATTTCAAATTGCCTCCTACCTTTTCTGGGGTAGAACCAGAAAAGATCACGGTAATCACCTGAATATCCTGAAATTGATGGTCCTCTTTCCCAAAAACCTAGACTTCTCCTTGTTGATCTTCCTTTTTTAAGGAGAAATCCCTGGTACAGCTTGAAAAACTCTTCTGTTTATTCTCTGATGGTAATTATAGTGGGAACTTGATCAGCCACGGCCAAATTTTCTTCTTATCTGGGCCATACCAAAAACACTGTCACCGCAAGATCATCTCATTTTATATTGAGCTTTATAAAGTGCTGTGAATGTCGAAACACATTTTCCTTTACTCGTCATCAAATCTTCTTCAAACAATAAACCTTTTGTGGTCTCACTCATTTCCTTTCTCGCTGTGTCCCTTTTTTCTGGTTAAACTTTATTAGAATTGCCTTCCTCTTTTCTACAATAAGGACTGCATTCCCATTGCCTCTGAACATATATCTTATTTGCTTCTTCCTCCCATCAAATTCATGTCTAGTGGAATTTGTTTCAAACATACCTCCTCTGAACTATCTGCAATATGATCTAGTGGACACAATAAATTAAGGAGTTTATCCTGCCATGTTTTTATTGATCCCTCTGGTCCCTTTTAAAGCTCTCACCCTAATGTAAAAAATAAATTATATAATTTCAGGGTCCACATCAACTGTGCTACAAATGTTACTTTCAATTACAGGCCTTAAGAACTCAGATGTTAATACACATCTCACTTCTTTTTCAAGCTTCTTTATTATACATTCCTGTATAAACTATACCTACATGCTCTAATAGCCATGGATCGGCACTTTGGGGATGCCTCAGTTCATAGGGAATAAACATCTGTTCACCCAAAGGATTCTAAATCAATGCATCTGTTGTTGATAGATTCTCCATATCCTCATCAACAACAGATGCATTTATTAAGAACCCTTTAGGTGAACAGATACCCATATCCTCATCAATATAACCTAATAAATATACTCATCCTGTTTTCAATCCAAAATATATTAATGTAAATCCTGATCTTTTCCATTCACGTCATACCAGTTTAATTTTTCATCCCCCAGGTCTTCACTCATATTTCTCTCCGTGCCACCTATAACACCTTTCTCATGTGTGTTGCGCTGCACTCTTGTCTTTGGGGGGGCATTACAGCCAACCTTCTAATTTTGATGTGTGGACAAAATATTGAGTTGTTAATATTGTGATACTATAAAATCACCGGCAGAATATGATGTGAAAAATTTTCATTGACAGGTAAGATTTTCTTTTTAATTTCTAAAAATTGTACTTGGATGTTTTTAATCAAGAGCTGAATGTGTACATATATATATATATATATATATATATATATATATATATGTTAGAAAAGGGGTCTTTGGTTGGCAGTCAGGTTACCCCCTGTCCAAGCAAGGACCCTCACTCTAGTCAGGGTAAGTCACACACAATCCAAATTATCCTGTGCCCACCCTCTGGTAGCTTGGCACTGAGCAGTCAGGCTTAATTTAGAAGGCAATGCGTATAGTATTTGTGCAATAAATCATACAATACCACCATGTAGCACCAGGAAAATACACCACACAGTGTTTAGAAAAATACATAATATTTATCTGGATACATCATGTCAAAAAGATCAAAGATGCAATAAGTAAATGTAGAAATATCACTGAAAAGTGATATAAAGGCCCTCATTACAACCCTGGTGGTACATCCCGCTTACCCCCGTGCTGAAGGCCGCCAGCATACCGTGGCGGTGGCGGAAATCCGCTACAGATATTACGACCCACATCTCGGAATCCGCCACAATACAGACACCAACACAAGTCGGCCACACCAGAGGTCAGTGATAAACTGCCAATACCAAAACCTATACCGTCTCGCCAACAAGAATATGCCCACACTATCACGACCCACGAATCGCACCACCGCGCTCAAAATACACACACTTACAAAACACAACCCCGATACACATACACAAACCACACACTCCCATCACTATAAAACACACACCCACATTACCCACAAACCCTTACAATATTTTTTTTTTTAAAAAGCTGTAAGAGAGAGAATAGCAAACACAACACCAGCATCCACAGGCACACAACACCATCACTCATACAACATCCACGCACCTCAAACAACACACCCCAACACAACATATCACACAGCACAACAAACAGCACCTCACACATCATCCACACCACATTATGGCACTTCAAAGACACCCCAGGTTTTCTGAGGAGAAGCTCAGGGTCATGGTGGAGGAAATCATCTGGGTAGAGCCACAGCTATTCGGATCACAGGTGCAGCACACCTCCATTGCTAGGAAGATGGAGCTATGGCAGAGGATCATCAACAGGGTCAACGCAGTGGGACAGCATCCAAGAACATGGGATGACATCAGGAAGAGGTGGAATGACCTATGGGGGAAGGTGCGTTCAGTGATATCCAGACACCAGATTGCTGTACAGAGGACTGGCGGTGGACCCCCACCTCCTCCCCCACAACTAACAACATGGGAGGAGCAAGTCTTGGCAATACTGCATCCTGAGGGCCCCGCAGGAGTAGCAGGAGGACTGGACTCTGGTAAGTCATATCTTTACTATTATATCTCCCACCTCACCTGCATGCCATCACAAACCCCCAATTTCACCCTCACCCTCATCACTCCAACACCTCACATATGCCCCACTATCATAACCCATCCATCCCAATACCAAGGCCCTGCATGCAACACCTATGCATGGACCCCCATCACCAAAACATGTCCAGTACATATACCCACCCAGACCCCAAAACAACAATCACACAAGGGCAAACACAATAATGCAAGCTCAGGAGTAGAGGGTAACTCACCCAATGCACAAGATGGCACACACAGATACTAAAACTATGCATTTACACCCCAACAGGACCCATACCCAATGTTACCGGACAGGAGGTGCCAGACATATCCAGCCCCCCACAAAAGAGGCCCACAGTGATGACAGCAGCTCTGCACGCCTGGATCAAGATGACCAGCCCATCCCATCAGGGACCTCTGGACAGTCGGTTCTCCTGCCACTGTCACAAGCTACCACAGACCCTCCCCCCTCAGGAAACACCACCACAGCACCCACCCAGCGGGCCCATGTCACTGTCCCCAGGACACGTCAATCAGCAGTGTGTCCACCATTACAGGATACCAGGCAAACCCACCAACCCAAGACAATCTGGGACCTGGGGTCAGTGGCAGTGGGCACACGGTCCAGGGGACAGAGGCACAGGACAACAGGGAAGCTGGGAGGACTGCTGTGTGATGGGGAGGACAGGCCCAGGGAACCCACTCTTCACGAGGCACTCTCCAACATCATGGGAGCATACCACCATTTCCAGGAGACCATGGGCACGGTACTGGCCAAGTTTCAGGAGACCCAGCGGCTGAAGGAGGAACACTACCTTGGGATCAGGGAGAACTTGAGGTCCATTAACACCACCCTGGTCACCATTGCAGGGGTGCTGGCAGACCTGGCCAACACCAGGAGGGACACAGTGGCACACAAATGGGCCCCTGACACTAGCCTGGACGATGAACAGCCCTCCACCTCCGCCGGCGCTAGTGGACAGGAAGCACCGCCACAGGACTACAGGACCAACAGGCCACCAGCACCCCACCCCTGGCAGAAGGAGAACCAGCCCGCAAACTGTCCCTGAGATCCAGTAACAAGACAGAGAACATTGCCAAGACCCCCGCCAGGAAATAAGACCCTCCTGATTGTCACCCTTCTGTCTCACAAGGTCACCCTGTCCACTTTAAACTGCCATTGCTCCCCTTCTTATGCCCCCATGGACAATGCAATTGTGAGACTAAACTCTACCATGGACATTCCTCCACCATCACCCCAGCCCATTGCACACCCCCCTCCACTTATTAACACAGAAATAAACACCCTTGAACCACAAATCGAACTGGAGTCAGTCTGTACTTTCACAAATGTGTAATAGCAACCTCTCAGAAATATAGCAATGTACATGTTCACATACCAATGTTACACAGTTGTTGGGCAGCAGTAGACATAGCAGAGGGCACAAAGTGGGACCCAGATCTGTGAAATGGAAAGGCAAAGTGACATGTCAGGGTCCATATACAAAGGTAAAAAGGCAGATTTATGCTATGTCCTACAGTAGTATGAGATGTGGGAAGCAGTGCCATCCTCTCACCTGTGTCTCACTGGAAGTATTGCATGATGATGTTGTTTCAGTTGTCTATATCTTCTTCTTCTGCTTCCTCTTCTTCACTGTCCACAGGCTCCACAGCTGCTACAAGACCAGCATCAGGTCCATCCTCCTGCAGAAAAGGCACCTGGCGTCGCAAAGCCAGGTTGTGCAACATACAGCATGCCACGATGATCTGGCACACCTTCTTCGGTGAGTAGTATAGGGATCCACCTGTCAGATGGAGGCACCGGAATCTTGCCTTCAGGAGGCTGAAGGTGCGCTCTATTATCCTCCTAGTTCGCCCATGTGCCTCATTGTGGCGTTACTCTGCCCTTGTCCTGGGATTCCTCACTGGGGTCAGTAGCCATGACAGGTTGGGGTAAACTGAGTCACCTGCAGATATCGAGGGACAACTGTTAGACATCCTCCAAACATTAGGGAATCTCCCATACCCAGACACCTATTTAAACTGTGTGGGGACCTTGGGCTCACATGGTACCTCTGGAGTTGCCCCATCACATAAGGGATGCTGCTATTCCTCAAAATTTAAGCGTCATGCACTGAGCCAGGATACTTGGCATTCACATGGGAGATGTACTGGTCTGCCAAACACACCATCTGCACATTCATAGAATGGTAGCTTTTCGGGTTTCTGTACGCCTGTTCATTCCTGCAGGGGGGACAAATACCACATGTGTACCATCAATGGCACCAATGATATTGGGGATATGTCCCAGGGCATAGAAGTCACCTTTCACTGTGGGCAGATCCTCCACCTGAGGGAAAACGATGTAGCTGCGCATGTGTTTCAGCAGGGCAGATAACACTCTGGACAACACGTTTGAGAACATTGACTGTGACATCCCTGATGCCATGGCCACTGTTGTTTGAAAAGACCCACTTGCCAGGAAATGGAGCACTGACAGGACCTGCACTAGAGGGGGTATTCCTGTGGGATTGTGGATAGCTGACATCAGGTCTAGCTCCAACTGAGCACACAGTTCCTGGATTGTGGCACAATCAAATCTGTAAGTGATAATGGTGTGTCTGTCTTCCATTGTCGACAGGCCCACCAGGGGTCTGTACACCGGAGGATGCCGCCATCTCATCACCTGCCCCAGCGGACGTGCCATATGGAGGAGAAGGGTGAGCAGAGGGTCATACACCACATAGGTTTCACAAGGCAGTTTAGCACTATTGTGAAATTATCTGTATGTACCTTTGTCTGTCCGTATTCCTGCCCTAAATAGGTGTGACACAGTTAGTTGGCCTGCCATGTGGCCCCCTGAAATGGCGTCTGCCTGACCTGTAAGGAGGGGCAAGGGGAAATGAGTTCACTGCACTGGCGTTGTGCAGTGTCGTGGTAGGTGGTCGAAGACCGCTGCGCAATTCAGCATTGGTTATCATGGGCCCTATGGGTTCCAGGAGCCAATGACGATGTACGCCGGTGGTGATGGTACGCACCGCCACGGACGTGACCGCCATTTTCTATCTGTTCCCTCACTTGATACATGACCTTCAACAGAAGAGGACCTACACTGCAAGTGCTGCTGTGACCTGAGTCTGGAAGCGACAATGGCTACAGTGTCTGGAGAAAGGGCCCCTGCCTTCACTGCGGAGGAGTTGGAGAAACTGGTGGATGGGGTCCTCCCCAGTACACGCTACTCTACGGTCCTCTAGACAAACAGGTGAGTGAACCGTGTGTATGGTGAATGGGACATGATTGTATGGAGTGTCGTGGATGGAAGAGATGGGGGGGGGACAGGCCAGCATGTGAGGATGGTCAGTGTATGTTTTTCTTGGAGAGGGTGGGAGGTTTGTGACCAATGTGTGAGAAGAACTGTACGGGAGAGTAACATCCTTTTTTACTTCAGTATTCCTCTAGGTCAGTGCCCACCAGAAGAAGGGTATTTGGCGTGCCATCGCCAAGAGAGTGCGGACCCTGGGGTCTACCATAGACAGAGCACCCACTGCAGGAAAAGATGGGAGGACATGCGCCGCTGGAGCAAGAAGATGGCAGATGCCCAGCTGGGGATGGCCTCCCAACGTGGAAGGGGTTCCCGTCGCATCATGACCCCTCTGATGTACCGGATCCTGGCGGTGGCATATCCTGTGCTGGATGGGCGCTTGAGGGCATCACAGCAGCCACAAGGGGGTGAGTACACTCTCATTTAGCTGACTCTCCGCGCTTGACGAGGTGTCTGGGTGAGGGAGGTGGTCTGTGGGTTCCCCTAGGCCAGGGCAGACGCGCAAAGGTAGATCCATTGATTTGCAGGCTCATTCCCACTCCAACCACAAAGGTGGTATTTGCCTTCTACACCTAGTCAGGCTCCCATGGGTTCCAGCTGTGCATGAAATGGGTCTAGACAGTGTCCCCCTTGGGCATGTGCTTTTCACCTGCACTGTTAGTGCATGGCTTAGTGCATAGGGCTGCTCCCTGTGTCTTGTGTCCGCCAACGGTAGTAGTGTTGCAAGCATTGACCATGTGTCTCCTCTGTCTCCCCCCCCCTTTTTGTTTTGTCACCCTGTCCTTATGTGCATTAGCATCATCTGGTGGAGGAGCATTGGCACCGGAGCAGGAGGGAGCTGCAACCCACATGACCCTGGAGGGTGAAGTAACAGAGTCAGAAGGCACCAGTGGGCATCAGTGGGACAGAGGGCGAGGGGAGCTCCACGACGGGGACAGGAGGGGACACCAACGACGGCGACTCCTCCTGTGATGGGAGCTCCTTTGCGGTGGTGGCACCTCTGTGCCCACCGCAACAACAGGTACAGCCGCCACCCCCCCTACCAGCACCGCCCTCCCAGCAGCCCCTCATCGAGTTTCCCATGCCCGCTCACACAGGAGGGTGGGCATCTCCTTTGCCCCAGGCACCTCAGGCCCTGCCCCAGTCAGCCCTGCTGCCCTCAGTGAGGGGCTATTGACCTCCTGAGATCCCTCAATGTTGGGCAATCAACCATTTTGAATGTCATCCAGGGTGTTGAGAGGCACTTGCAGCAAACAAATGCATACCTGGAGGGCATTCATTCGGGTGTGGTGGCCCAACAGAGAGCATTTCAGGCTCTGGCCTCAGCACTGATGGCAGCCGTTGTCCCTGTGTCCAGCCTCCCCCCTCCAACTTCCTCTACCCAGATCCAATCCCCTTTACCTCAGCCTATCCGAAGCACACCATCAGACCAGCATTCACACTCATCAACACACAAGAGTGGACATGTCAAACATAAGCACTACATATCCCACAGGCACTCACACAAGCACCATACCCATGCAGACACACCAACATCCACTGCCTCCACTGTGTCCCCATCCTCCACATCCTCCTCCTACCTCCCTGTCTCGTCTCCACTCACACCTGCATGCACTACATCTTCATCCACTACCTCCATCACCAGCACGCCCATCACCATACACCTCTCACGTGCAATCACCACTTCCACTACCATTCACACATCCCCTGTGTCCTCTCCCAGTGTGTCTGTGAGCCCTCCTCCCAAACTATACAAACACAGGCACACACCCACCCAACAGCCATCCACCTCACAACAGCCTCCGGCCCATGCACCTTCACCCAAATTCAGCAGACGTACACCTCCTACAACCACTACCTCTTCCTTCACTCCCAAACCCTCTCCATCTTCCCGTTCCAGTGTTTCTAAGAAACTCTTCCTGGCTAACATTGACCTCTTCCATACACCTCCTCCCCCCAGTCCTTCCCCTAGGGCCAGGCTGTCCAGGTCCCAGCCCAGCACCTCAGCCAGCAAATCCTCCAGCACTGTGGTCTCAGCAAGTCCGGTCACATCACGGCCGGCACCCATCAGGGCTGCCAGTGTGCCACCTAGTGAGGTGAAGGATCAGTCTATTCCGCCACGTGCCAAGGTGAAGAAGGTGCCCACATGCCAGAGGGAGAAGCCGCACCCAACCACCCAGCAAGGGCTCCTCCAAGCCAAAAGGGGACAGTGCCAAGGGACCAGCAGCGACATCAAAGGTGGGGAAGGGACACAAGGCGAAGGGGAAGTCAGGACAGGGCACAGAGCCTCCAGCTGAGGGACCAGAGTCACACCTTCCGGCAACCAGAACAGAAACCTGTACGGCGGTGGACACCACCACCTTCACCGCCACCTGCCCCGCCACCTGCACCCCCACCTGCACGTCTGCTGCCTCAGCAACAGTTCCCAGCATCATCTACAGTGGGTAGCTGTCCGAAGCTGCAGGAGACATCCTGTTGTGTCCCTCCACAGGTGCTGACACATTCACCACCACCAGCATCTCCGCCACAGACACCGCAGCAACCACCGCCACCAGCCCAGCGATGTGCTCAGACAGTGCCACCACAGCTGACATGGCTATCATCCCCAGTGGGCAGCCGTCCGAGGCTGCCGGAGTGGTCCTGGATCCTGCACAGCGTACATGATGCACGACACCCAGCACTGTTTGTACCTGCAGGTGGCAGGCGAAGTCGCAGCAGGGTGCAGTGTGTCTCTGCCTCCAGGGAGTATCATGCTACCTGTTCCCAGGCAATCTCGTGGCACACACACCCAGGTGAGGGAATGGGACCTGCCACACTGCATGTGAAGCACTCTGGGCACAAAGCCCCCTCCAGAACCAGTGGAGAATCACATCCACTACCCCAGTCCTTGGCAGGATGAAGCACTCTGGGCACAAAGCCCCCTCCAGAACCAGTGGAGAATCACATCCACTAACACAGTCCTTGGCAGGATGAAGCACTCTGGGCACAAAGTCCCCTCCAGAACCAGTGGAGAATCACATCCACTACCCCTGTCCTTGGCATGATGAAGCACTCTGGGCACAAAGCCCCCTCCAGAACCAGTGGAGAATCACATCCACTAACACTGTCCTTGGCAGGATGAAGCACTCTGGGCACAAAACTCCCTCAGGAAGCAGTGGAGAATCACATCCATTACCCCAGTCCTTGGCAGGATGAAGCACTCTGGGCACAAAGCCCCCTCCAGAAACACTGGAGAATCACATCCACTAACACAGTCCTTGGCAGGCTGAAGCACTCTGGGCACAAAGCCCCCTCCAGAACCAGTGGAGAAAAGCATCCACTTGAGAGACTGTGGCTTTGCACTCCCCAGGATGAAGCAGTGGGCAAACCACCCACTGGAGAGACTTGAGAGACTGTGGCTTTGCACTCCCCAGGATAAAGCAGTGGGCAAAAAACCCACTGGAGAGACTTGAGAGACTGTGGCTTTGCACTCCCCAGGATAAAGCAGTGGGCAAACCACCCACTGGAGAGACTTGAGAGACTGTGGCTTTGCACTCCCAACGACAAAGCAGTGGGCAAACCACCAACTGGAGAGACTTGAGAGACTGTGGCTTTGCACTCCCCAGGAGTATGCAGTGGGCATGGAGCCCCCTCATGGAGCAGTGGCGTCGTCTGTTCATCCGGCTGAGGTGCCCCCCTCCCCCTGAGGTGCCTGTTTATTTTCGATCTGATGCCCTAGCAGTATTCTCTCTGTTTCGAGTAAGGTATCATGTGTGGGCTTCGTCCATGCATTTTGGTACCACTGGTCCACAGACAATGATTTCATTACTATCCGGACTTGTGTAGTTGGTGTTCATATTTGTATATACCGATATTTTAAATTGGCCTATCTGATTTTTCAATGATTACACTCGTTACAATCATTTCATTTTGTCCTTCCGTTCTTCCAGGGGGTGACGGGGTGTATATGTAATGTTGTTGCATGTATTTGTGTGTATGGTGTTTTGGGTGAAGGTAGGGGTGTGGGTGTTGCGTGTTGTGTGTGTGTGTGTGTCACTCTCTTTTCCCTCATCCCCTATCCTGTGTGCTAGGTGCAGTACTCACCGTGGTCTCTTTCCAGCACAAAGTACCTGGTTTGTGTGAAAAATCTCTGCAAAGAACAGCAGATGAGGAGATACGTGGAAACAAAGAGGGGTGCGCCGATTTCTCAGGCCGCACACGGTGATGCGTTGTTTAGTTTTCATGCAGGGACGGCTGTGCATCGATTTCCGGCACTCAGTCATGGATCCTCTTCGGGTTGCAGGGTTTTCAGATGCCCCAGGGACGGTGCGTGGATTTCCTGCGTTGGCAGCACGAAGTCCCAGGAGCTGCGTCGGGCTGTCAGTGGGCATTGCGTTGAATTTTCTACTGCACGGCAGGCGCTGTGTCGATTCCTCTCTGGAAGTTGGGCTGCATCATTCCGGCTCGGCTATGCGTCAATCCAGTGGGCCGTGCGTCGAATATCCGGTCACTACACTGGCACTGAGTCGATCTTCTCATTGCGAAGTCGGGCTGCATCGTTCCGTTTCGGCGTGCAGTGACATTTTTACCGCTGTTCAGGCTGTGCGTCGTTTCGAATTTCACCGCACAAGGAGTCCTTCTTGAAGAGATGAAGTCTTTTTGGCCCTGAGACTTCAGGGAACAGGAGGCAAGCTCTATCCAAGCCCTTGGAGAGCACTTCTTCACCTCAGCCAGAGAGCAGCAAGGCAGCAGGGCAACAGCAAGGCAGCAGTCCTTCACAGAAAGCAGTCAGGCAGGTCTTCTTGGCAGGGTTCAGGTTCTGGTCACAAGTTTCTTCTCCAGGAAGTGTCTGAGTTGCTAGAGGCAGATGTCTATGTGTGCAGTTTTGAAGTGCCAATTCAACTTGGCAAGTGTCCCCACTTGCCAGGCCTAACCCTTCACTTTGCTTACATATAAGACACCCCCAAGGTAGACCCTAGCCCCCCAAACAAGTGAGACTTTCCGTTGAAAGAAGCCTACTTCAAAGGCCAAAATGGGTATAAGAAGAGGACTCAAAACCACAGACTTTGGACACTTCTTGGGGTATACACTCTACCTAACATACACTTCTGGACAAGAAACCTGCTGGTGAAGAATCCCAGAACCAGACCTGCCACGAGGAACTGCCTGGCTGCCCAAAGGACTCACTGGGACTGCTTTTCTGGCAAGGACTGCTACTTTGCTGTTGTCTTGCTGCCTTGCTGCTCCCTGGCTGTGCTGAGAAGTGCTCTCCAAGGGCTTGGATAGAGCTTGCCTCTTGTCCCTGAAGTCTCAGGACCACAAAGACTTCACTCCTTCAACTGGACTCCTTGTGCAGTGAAAATTCGAAAGTGCTAAAGTGCATATGCTCTCTATGTAAATTCGAAGAGGAACCAAGTCCGCACACCGGAAACCGATGCAAAGCCTTCCCCTGAGTGGAAAATAGTGATGCAAGTCAGTGTGCGAAGGGGCGAAACTGACGCACACCTCCCCGTTTTCCATGCATTACCTCCTCTGTTGTCCCTTGCAGAGATTTTGCACGCGAACCAGGTACTTTGTGCTTGTAAGAGACCTTTATTGTTTTTAAAATACATTTACTTGTTTCTCAAAGACTTAAGACACTTTGGGGCATATTTATACTCCGTTTGCGCTGGAATTGCGTCGTTTTTTTTTACGCAATTCCGACGCAAAATTAACTCCATATTTATACTTTGGCGTTAGACGCGTCTAGCGCCAAAGTCCATGGAGTTTGCGTCATTTTTTAGCGTGGACACCTACTTTGCGTTAATGATATGCAAGGTAGGCGTTCCCGTCTAAAAAATCGACTCCGAGGCATGTGCGTCGGATTTATACTCCCGGGCAAAATTCACGCCGGGAGTGGGCGGGTCAAAAAAAATTACGTACGGCTGCTTTTGCGCCGTTTTTTAGCGCCTGCAAAAGGCAGGCGTTAAGGGACCTGTGGGCTCTGAAGGAGCCCAGAGGTGCCCTCCCATGCCCCCAGGGACACCCCCTGTCACCCTTGCCCACCCCAGGAGGACACCCACATTAAGGTAAGTTCAGTTAAGTGTTTTTAAAAAAAAATATTTGTGGCATAGGGGGGCCTGATTTGTGCCCCCCTACATGCCACTATGCCCAATGACCATGCCCAGGGGACAGAAGTCCCCTGGGCATGGCCATTGGGCAAGGGGGCATGACTCCTGTCTTTGCTAAGACAGGAGTCATTTCTATGGAGGTTGGGGGTGAAAAAAAAATGGCGCAATTCGGGTTGAGGCGAAAAAATTGCCTCAACCTGACTTGCCCCATTTCTTGACGCCCAAGCCCCATATCCCCCTACGCCGGCGCTGCCTGGTGTACGTCGTTTTTTTTAACGCACACCAGACGGCGCCGGCGGCTAACGCCGGCTAACGTCATTCAATAAATACGGCGCCCGCATGGTGCTTCAGAATGGCGTTAGCCGGCGCTAATTTTTTTGACGCAAACTGCGTTAGCGCAGTTTTGCGTCAAAAAGTATAAATATGGGCCTTTATATCACTTTTCACTGATATCTCTACATTTACTTATTGCATCTTTGATCGTTTTGACCTGCATTTAACCAGACAAATATTATATATTTTTCTAAACACTGTGTGATGTATTTTTGTGGTGCTATATGGTGGTGTTGTATGATTTATTGCACAATTACTTTACACATTGCCTTCTAAGTTAAGCCTGACTGCTCAGTGCCAAGCTACCAGAGGGTGGGCACAGGATAATTTGTATTGTGTGTGACTTACCTTGACTAGAGTGAGGGCCCTTGCTTGGACAGGGGGTAACCTGACTGCCAACCAAATACCCCATTTCTAACTCAGATGTATGCAAGTGAGGCTGAGTATACTATGTTTGGGGTGTGTCTGAGTGAATGCACAAGAACCTGTCAACTAAATCCAGCCAGACGTGGATTGTAAGGCACAGAAAGATTTAAGTGCAGAGAAATGCTCACTTTCTAAAAGTGGCATTTCTAAAATAGTAATATTAAATCCAACTTCACCAGTCAGCAGGATTTTGTATCACCATTCTGGCCATACTAAATATGACCTTCCTACTCCGTCTAGATCAGCAGCTACCACTCAAGCAATGTATGAGGGCAGTCCCAATGTTAGCCTGGGAAGGGAGCAGGCCTCACAGCAGTGTAAAAATGAATTTAGGAGCTTTACACTACCAGCACATGTAAACTACATAGGTACATGTCCTGCCTTTTGCCTACACAGCAACCTGCCATATGGGTTACCTATGGCATACCTTAGGGGTTTCTTATGTGTAGAAAAAGGGGAGTTTTAGGCTTGGCAAGTACTTTTAAATGTCAAGTCGAATTGGCAGTGAAACTGCACACAGTCCTTGCAATGGCAGGCCTGAGGCAAGGTTAAAGGGCTACTGAAGTGGGTGGCACAATCAGTGCTGCAGGCCCACTAGTAGCATTTAATCTATAGGCACTGGGCACATATAGTGCACTCTACTAGGGACTTATAAGTAAATTAAATAGTCCAATTGGGTATGATCCAAAGTTACCATGTTTAAATTGAGAGAACATATACACTTTAGCACTAGTTAGCAGAGGTAAAGTGCAAAGAGTTTTAAAACCTCAAAAACAGTGTCCAAAAAGTGGAGGGAGGCAGGCAAAAAGTTATGGGTGACCACCCTAAGGCTGTCAGGTCTAACAGTATGTATATATGAATTTTATTGTAGGCAGGAAGATGTTTGTATTGAACGAAATGTGTTGGTTCTGGCTACAAACGAAGTTATGCTTGGAAAAACTACTCTTTAATAAAAAATGATATACTAATTCAAACGCATCTCTAGAAACTTGATTTATGTTTGGAAGCAAGAACAATTTCTCACTTATTAATGTTGTGGTTTATATATTAGAGTACTAGCTTGATAACTAGAGATAAATTGAAAACAGAGTGATGGGTCACATTGATTAGAAATTTTGAGATTTGTCTCACTTAAGAGTGATGAGTAATGGCTCCCTTCCTTAGATTCCGTACACCTAATAAAAATTGGAGTGATATTGGTTGGTGATAGTGGCAGGTGCTGTATCCTTTCTGCTAAGCCTCAAATATTTTTGTAAATCCTTCTTTACCTTCCCCAGAACCATTTAGATTGCAATTGGATAATTTTTACCCATTCAGTGTACACCACATCCCCCAAAGTTGTTTAGATGGAAGTGGGAACAGTAATTCAGACCCTTTTGATGTCCAACCCCTTCCACAAAATAATTTAGACTAGAATGGGAACAGTACTTATGACCGGGGAACATCCGGAACCACAATATCATTGTTAATGCAAGCGGAACCTCGCTTGCGTTAACAATGACTCCCTTTTTCTCTGCCTTAACCATGCATGTGCTGAACAATGCACATCCGTGGATAAGGCAGAGAAAAAGGGAGTCAGCATCGAGAGAGGATGCAGTGAGGTAAGTGGGGCTGGGGTAGTTTTAGGGGTGGAGTGGTGCATTTCGGGTTTGGGGTGGGGGAGGTCGGGGTAGTTTGTTTTTTTAGGGGTGGGGTGGGGGAATCGGGGTAGTTCTGATTTTTAGGGGCGGGGGATTGGGGCAGTTCTGTTTTTAGGTGCGGGTGGGGGGTCGGGGTAGTTTGGCTTTTGGGAGTGGGGGTGTTATTAGTTTTTGGGGGTGAGGATTCAGGAGGTCAGGGTAGTTTGTTTTTTTTGGGGTGGGGGTTGCGGTAGTTAGGTTTTTGGAGTTTGAGAGTGGGGGATCGGGGTATTTTCATTTTTGGTGGTGGGGGTTCGGGGTAGTTATTGTTTTTGGGGTTGGGAGTCGGGGTAGTTTGGTTTTTGGTGGTGTTGAGGGGATCGGGAAGTTAGGTTTTTGGGGGTGGAGGGATCAGGGTAGTTTCATTTTAAGGGGTGGGGTCAGGGTAGTTAGTGTTTTTGGGGGTGGGGGATCGGGTAGTTTGGTTTTTGGGGTGGGGGATCAGGGTAGTTTGGTTTTTAGGGGTGGGGGATCAGGTTATTGGCTTTTGGGAGTGGGAGTCAGGGTAGTCTTGTTTTCAGGGGTGTGGGGGTCGGGGTAGTTAGTGTTTTTGGGGGTGGGCCCATCGGGATAGTTTTGTTTTGGGGGCGGGGTGGGGGATTGGTGTAGTTTGGCTTTTGGGGGTGGGAGGACCGGGGTAGTTTGTTTTTTGGGGGTCGGGGTCGGGGTAGTTTGGTTTTTGGGAGGTGGGGGTAATTATATTTTTAGGGGGGTAATTTTATTTTCCGGGGTCGGTTGTTTTTAGGATGGGTTGGGGTAGGTTTTAGGGCTCAGGGTGGGTGGGGGTATCGGGGCAGTTGTATTTTTATGGCAGATGGGGGTATGGCATGCGAAAACCACACATGCCTTTCCTAGGCATGACTTTACAATGAAAAACCATTGTGAAGGCATGCGTGGTAAAAGCATTCGTGGATAAAACACGTTCGTTGTTCTGACCGCGTTGTTCAGGCATGCGTGGTTGGCACATGTGTTGTTCCATCATACATTCTTTATGACCCCTTCAGATTGGAGCTGGAATAGTACATCTGACTCATTCAGTCTGCAAAACCTTCCCAAGAATGGTTTAGATAGGAGTAGGTCTGGTAACAGTTGACACCATTAGTGTGCAACACATACCCAAAAGAGGTTTCGGGTGGATGGGAATAGTAAACTTGACTCCTTCAGTGTACACAACCTTCCCCAAAATGATATAAATAGGAGTGGACATAGTAATTTCGACCCTTTCAGTGTCCAACATTTTCCTCAAAGTGGTTTAAATTAGAGTTGGTGCAACATCACCATTAACTAAACAGGAAGAATTACCAATGTAGTGATGAGAGGCTGTGCCCCATACCTGTCCCATCACAAAGCAATTGTCACTCAGTGTATATCAGAAGCCCCCCATGCTTTATGGTTTGATTTGACTGTGCTGCACACATCCTTCCAACAGTAATATTTGCAGTGGAATTACTCAATGCTTTGGCTCTACTCTCTGTAACAGGTGAATTCTAATGGGATTTGTCTACATACACCAAAAATAAAACAATCCCTCCTTCTTGAGGACTTTTTTCTTACCTTTGTAGATTAAATGATATCTGTAACCTCTCAGTGTTGGCCCATCAGCAATTCAGGGTTTTCCATTGGGCCTTCTTAATGCTTTTGGTGGTGGCTCAGCGCTCAGCAGGCACACATTGCATGAAAAACACATGTTGTTCCATTAATTAAGAACCATTCTCCTACCACCAATCCCAGGGAAGTAGCTGCTAGTCCTGGGCTGATCATTCTAACAGTAACAACATTTTGCTATGTCCAGTCAAGCAGACAACAAGTCTTAATTATTAAGAGTATGCCGTTTGAGCCACTACTCTCTATTTTCATAATCAACACACCTCTCACAAGTCCACGGGGTAGGGCTGTTTGAGTCCTCTTGTTTCCCTTTGAAGCTGATATGCAATGGCCCTTCTTCTAGTTGCTATTAATGGTACTTTGAGATTTTACCCAAAAGAGATAGGCTTGTAGTGTTGAACAAAAAAATGAAAACAAAACTGAGGATTAGTTTATTCTCTTTGAATAAACTGACTGCTCTCAGAAAAACTTAAAGACGATGTACTTAAGTTAACAAAGGAGCATGGAAGTATATAAATTCAAATAAATTGTCAATGCAAGCATTAATTCAGAATGATCCCCCAACATTACATTATCAAGTTCAGTTTAAAAAACCCTCCCAGCCACTACAACATAAATAATAATTTGGTAACACTCATTGGTGCAAGTAGGATACCTGTGCTAAGTGTGGTGCCCATTTATCTTTGTGTCTGTCTTCTCTATGGAAGTGATACACAATATAGGGCAGTCTTTTAAATCTTCACTGGCAGCCCAGAAAAGGAGTTAAATGAAAGATAGGGATGAGAGACATTTTATTCTTTAACTTCTTTTTAGGAAATGGGGGCTTTCTGTTGCAGCAGATTGTCACCATTCGCTGATTTCAAAATCTACAGTTGTATTGTGGGAGAAGCCTCCTGGACAGGAACAGGAAGTTGGACTCATTACATTCCTGTTGAGAAAAAAAGTAAAATAAACGCTTCTCATACTAAAAAAACAACGTGAACAGTCTGACGGATTAGAATAGCCACATGAAAACATCTTTTCATGTAGGTTTAGCTGCATCTCGAGTAGAGAATCTGCTCAAGGTGCACCTGTGGTAGCTCACAGTCACCAGCGTGGCGAACATCATAACTGTTGCTTGTTGCTGAATGCCCTGAAGAACATAGGGGGGCATTCTGACCCCGGCGGGCGGCGGGAGCCGCCCGCCTGGAGGGAACCGCCAGAAGACCGTACCACGGTCAAAAGACCGCGGCGGTCATTCTGGGTTTCCCACTGGGCTGGCGGGCGACCGCCAAAAGGCCGCCCGCCAGCCCAGTGGGAAACAGCCCTCCATGAGGATGCCGGCTCCGAATGGAGCCGGCGGAGTGGAGGATGTGCGACGGGTGCAGTGGCACCCGTCGCATATTTCAGTGTCTGCAATGCAGACACTGAAATACAAAGTGGGGCCCTCTTACGGGGGCCCCTGCAGTGCCCATGCCGTTGGCCCCACAACACCCCTCACCGCCATCCTGTTCCTGGCGGGCGGAACCGCCAGGAACAGGATGGCGGTGAGGGGGTCGGAATCCCCCATGGCGGTGCAGCAAGCTGCGCCGCGGTCAGAATGCCCAAGGGAGCACCGCCAGCCTGTTGGCGGTGCTCCCGCGGTCCCCGGCCCTGGCGGTATTTACCGCCAGGGTCGGAATGACCCGCATAATCAGCTATGAGACCATCAACTAGCCTTCGCATAAATTCCTGGAAAGAGACCCAGTGTGCAGTGATGCACATGTAATTTGTTGCTTGTCAACTGGTCCACATGTCTGTTTGAGGAAGATGGACTGAGCAGCACTCTGCTTTATCATGTTCCCAACCAATTGGAACATTTCATGAGGCAACGCTGACACAGCAAATGTGGCAAAATAGATCCTGCTGGGAACCTTCCATTTTGGGCAGAAGAACTCTATAAATTCCATAATGCCTACTCCTTTCACAAAAGAATAAGGGAAGACATCAAGCACTATCATTTTAGCCAGCTTCCCATTGAAGAAATTGGCTTTGTTCATGGTTCCAGTGGTATGGTGACTCCTTGGTAAACATAGCATTAATATTAGGCTCTTTTTATTGTGATAGTACTGCCTACTGCCTGTAGGTACCAGCAATAGGCAGGCTGCCTGGGTGCTTTGGGGTGGAAGTCACTGTATCCTGCTGTGTCTTGTGCCATTCAGAGGTTACTGCGGGTGAGGATGGTACACTATGGGGGAGTCTTACAGGGCTGATTTGTGTAATGTTGTTGCTTGCACCCTCTTCATCCTCCTAACCACATTCTTATATTCCTTCAGCTGCTGGTTCTTTCTCACCATCAGTAACACATTTTTAAACTGCTCTCCACACATGTTTGTGTGTTGATTTTGTTCAAATGAAACAGTTGGCCTCTGCCATGATAATGCCCACCTGACTCACCATAACAAACTATCTTTTTTTTTGCAAATTGAACATATTGTGATTCCATCATCATGCTGGCTAAATGTAAAGAAGTCCCAAACTGGGGAGAAGAGCTTTCTAATTGTTCCAAAGTCAAAAGAATCAGGTGTAAAGTTAGGTGGTTGTACTGTTTGCCTTTCTGTCAGATAGGCTGCAACTGTGGTAGGTGTGGTGGGGTTGGAGCTGCAGGTTTCTAGGGTCTTGCAAATATGTGGTATTGGTGGAACCACATGCCTCTGAGCAGGTTGAGTAGAGGTGAGGAGATTTCCTTCTGTGCCACTCTCCATACTGATGATCAATGGCTTGTCATCATTATCATCACCATCTTCCCCACTCTCAAGTAGATTTCAGGAGTCTTCCTTTTCCCTTGTCTCTTGCCTCGGCTGAGGTATAATCTATGTGCAGATTATCAGAAGAGGACCTGGAAAGATGAAGGGTACTCTTTCTTCTGCTTGCTCAAGATTGGGAAGCAGCTGGGATAAAGGAGACTTCTCAACAACATCTTTCTGAACATGAACCTCAACATTTTGTTCTGCTCTTACTTCAGAAAGATTTGTTGTTAATTATGGCTCCAATTGTATTTTCTGTGATGATTTTGGTTGGGTTGAGACAGTTCCATTTTACATTCCCTGCTCTCATTGACCACTTTAACAGCAGTACCGAGAGACATTACCTTAAGTTTTGGTGTCAGTAATGCCATTGATGCTAGATTGATCCTTTTAGTCTCCTTCTGCCCAAACAAGGGTATAGCAGGTACGTCACATTTCCTGAAAAAGAATGAGTGCTTGATACTAGTGTTGGAATTTGGTTTCTTCTTCTCCTCTGTACTGGCCATATTTTTGGCAAGCACCTCCTTCTTTGGAGCCGTCTTATTTACAATAGCAGTTTGCAGTTAAGCAAGCTGAGTAACAGGCTTTTCTCTGTATCAATACTGCATATGCTTTTGTTGCACCTGTAAACAAAAAACAACATCAGTGAATCATGGGCAGTGAGAATATAGTCATTGTAATAAAAGTGAAGTGATCATCATCATCTCAAATGCTTAACAATTGTGTACCCTAAACATGCATAAACTATTTATCACATGACAACAAATACACAGAAAAGGTGAGTTTGTTTACCTCAAGAGCGACCCCTCTCAGAGACAGATTGTGCAGGGCAAAAATAACTGTAATTACTGGTGTCCATTCAGGTGTGTGTGTATATATATATATATATATATATAGATATAGATTGCAGGGACATTATAAATAGGAAATATCATTTTTTTTAAACATAGAAATTCATTGAAAACCAAAGGTTACACTGGTATTATAGTTAGGCTCTGATTTTACTTGCACAAAAAATCAGCAGTTAGTTATTCCAAGTAACTACAAATTGCACCCTTAGGTAGCTATAACTCGCGCTCCTGCCATGAGCAGTTTTATCTTCAATAACTTGACTGCTAATGTTTCATTTATATTTTTACTTACATTATAGAAGTTGTCATGAGTGCTGTAATATCTGGTGTAATTAGCAGTGCATGGCAAGGGAGTGAGGTATAGTTACCTTAGGCCATGTGTTATTGTTACTGGAGCCCCGCCTTCATTTAATAGGGGAGGGGGACATGACATTCCCCTCCCTGGGCCAATCTCAGCCCCGGGGTCCCCATCCCTTTGGGCATGGCCTTCATTAAATGGAGGAGGAGGGCTGTGGGGCCCCTTGCCCTGGGCTGATATTGCCCCAGGGGCCCCATTTCCTGGAGCCTGACCATTGGTCCTGGATGCCCCCAGGGAACCAAGTGTACAATGGGACCACAAGGGAGCCTCACGGACCCTGCAGACCCAGCTGACTCTTCACCTCCTGCGGGAGCCGGGATTGCTTTTTCACAAGGAGGTGCTAAACATGCAGCTCCTTGTCTGCGAAAAGCAATCACTTCATCTCTTTCCCTGCCAACCTGCCTACAGGCACGAAAAATGATGAAACTTCTGCTTCTAACGGGTGAGAGTACTTTGACAGCAGTTGCCCGTGGGAGCAGATTGTTTGCTTTGACTTGTCGGGATTTGTCAAAGCTCCCACCCAGTCAGAGCAAACAGCTATGCTCTAGAGCGGGCACCCCAGGACATAGCAGGAGCCAGCCCTGGGGGGTGGTGATCCCCAGGGCCATTATTGTCTTCATAATGAGGGCCAAGCAGCCCCCATCCATCATTTGTATTTAGCCCCAGCGATGTGGTGGTCCCAACGGTTGTGGGCCCACAATGGTCCCCCTTCATTATCTTTTTTCAGTCCTGGGGAAGTGGAGGTCCCCAAGGCCTTTAGGGGTGGGTGTAGGCCCCCCTTAATGTGAATGAATTGCCCCGGGGAGGTGGCTGTCCCCAGGGCTGCATGGGGGCTGTGCAGGTCACCCAGCATTCATTTTATGATTTGTTCCAGAAAGGTGGAGGTAATCGGGTACCGGGCCAGCCCAGCCCACCTGCATATTGATATTTATGAGGCCTTGGGAGGTGGCGGTCCTCAGAGCACCAAATAACAAAAAGCATAATCTGCCAAACAAAATCTACCTTTCTACCAAATTTGGTATAATTTCTTCCTGTGGTTTGGGCTGTCGTCATGTTCAAAACGTCTATGGAATTAACATGGAAAATTAACTTTTTTTGAACCCCCCACACCATTCTTTTGGTCCCAGCTTGACAAATCCCCCAATAAACTTTCAATGTGCAACAAGAAACACCAGCACACTTTTTTGGACAATTTCATGAAGATCCGTCAAACGGCGCCAAAGATATAGGCAAGTCACAAAATTATTTTTCTGTGGAACATGGTCCTAACTATAACTACCTACTGGTGACTGCCAGTAGGTCATATGTGTATATGAGACAGAAAGCACCAAGAGCAGTGTAGGCCACCGTTGATTGCACCAGCATGAGTTCAATAAAATTCATTTTCCGGTGCTTAAACCAGTGATCAAGGGTCACTCACTCTGAATCACAACCCTATGGAATAATGAGGAGGGCTTATAGTACATCCGCAAATTATTTTTTTGAGAAATTAAAGTTACAAAAGTTCGTCAAGGCATCGAAAAATATATAATAGTCCTCAGAAATGTGGTTCATCCTCCATTCAGTCAATGAGGAGCCAGGTAGTAGCATCACCATAGAGCTTTATTCATTGTCTTTACAAAGTCAAGCAGCCCAGTCAAGGCATTTCGTCCAACAACAGACTTCATCAGGGCTGTAAGTTAAAAAGATCTATAAACATCTCACAATACAATAACAAAACGGACATTGACATAATTGTTTTTCTATACATTACAATTTTCTTTTAAAAATTAACCACATTAGACATGACTCCGCATATACATCCACCACATGTCAAAAATTGAAAGAAGTAATTAATAACCACCAGCAACAGATTAAGAAGAGAAAATTTAGTAATATCAGAAGAGATGGGACAGACTATAGCTCACTTTTACATTTGCTTAAAGGTTTGATGAGGATCCTAAAAGCAAAAATGTACAAGTGTAGGATCATACAGGCAAACGAATGGCCAGATATACAAGAAACTGGTGCAGTGTTGTCCCAAAATAAGCAGCGCCACACTGGTCCAGTTTTGATATGGTGCAGCCCTGCGTTTCCCTCGGTGCCGGTGGTAAATTAAGCTGTCTGTACCAACACAAGAATCCTTGCACCCTAGTGCAAGAGTGTCTTTGTTGAGAGGAGTGATTGTTTATGTGCAGGAAGGTATTCCTTCCTGCATGTAATCTACAATGGTGATTTGGCACTTCTATGTGTGCTGCATAATGCAACACACATAGAAGTACCAAAGCGTCATTTTTGAATGACTGTTTATGTGCAGGAAGGGACGCCTTCCTGCACATAAACAATCATCCTTGGCATTTTGCTTCTTCTATGTGTGCTGCGAAACGCAGCACACATAGAAAAATCAAACAACAAGGAGAAATAAAAGCATTCCTTCATTTTTTGCCATGCTAACCCCATCCCTGGGGCGGCACTAGTTTTTGGTGCTGCCACAGATGTATGATTTCTTATAAATCTGGGGCAGCGTCAAAAGCAATGGGTGTTGCGATGGAACACCCACTGCAACACCCATTGTACACCCTTCTGGCTCAGATAACTGCGCCAGAGGGGCTCATATTTTTCAGGAAGCGTAACGTCAAAAAAGTAGCATTGCACCTCCTTGTAAATATGGAGTAGTGGTTAACGCCATCAGAGCGTCACAAAAAGGAATGCTCCAGTGGTGATAGGGCCTTGTAAATCTGGCCCTAAGTTTGGCAAATTACAGCTGTCCTGATCTGCCCTCCAAGGATGAGTCACTGTTCTTTTTTTTTCTGAGGAGGTTTGGAGAGTGCAAATAGGGACAAGAAGGAATCCCGGGAGGTCAGAAAGGAGGAGAGAAAACACAGGAGGTACAGGGATGGTGACCCAAAACCAGAACAAAGACAAAGCTTAGATGTTGATGAAAGAAACAGTCTCAAGAAGGAGGATGCCTTACAAGTAGATTATCTTTGTAATAGGGTTCTCAATGAGACTGAATTGAGGATCTTACAACATGGTTTTACCTTTTGTCTCTTTGTGACTGCTGATTTACAAATTATCATATAAATGTGCAAGACATTTCAAATTGAAAAAGTTTTTTGGGATCCCACGAAAAATATGATTTGTCTTCAACAAGTAAAATAAAGAGATTTAAACTTGCCACATCTTATGTTCAGGATGTACATATTCTCTTATCTCTTTTGGAGACAAATCAAATTGAGTCGGAGGACTTATAAGCGATCCTCATTGTTTCATAAGGATTTATATATATATATATATATATATATATATATATATATATATATATATATATATATATATATATATATATTTAAATATATATATACTCCAAAGAAGATGAGAGAATACTCATCTAACGGCTGCACCACGTCAAGAATACAGGTCCAAACACGGCGGAAAAACAAAAATTTCAACCACTGCAGTGAATCCACTTTATTCGTGAGAAGCACCACAACACTGTCTTGCCACAAAAAATGTCTACGCGTTTCGGCTACCGCCTTCTACTGGACATTGGCAGACATCTTTTCCCCAACAATATATACTATTTAAGTCCTTCATTTATTGTAGTGACACACTAGTGAAGGTACTATGGCGGCCATCTTAAAACATATATATTTACATAGGTAAACCATACTCGTGGTTAATAAAACTGATTACAGATCCCCGAAAACTGAGAAAAACGACGTTTGTCGCAAGGGCTAAAGCACTAAAGTCACGTATTAAATATATATAAACATGATCAAATATGCTAAAACTTAGTTGGATCAAGCCATGTATGACACTACATCATTATTAACAATGGCAACTGTTGAGCCCTTAAATTCAATGTAATCAAATATTGTACTAAATAATTTATCTATCATATTAAAGTGCTTGTGCTTAGTTTCTCTACATAAATAATGATAACAGAGCACACTATTCAATAGCAACAATATATCAGGCAAATTTCTCAAGAATTAAATGGGTCAACAGTGGATCTTCATTTCACTAAACCTTATGGCTAACCATTAAAGTGTCAAAGTAAGAACTGGCGGCCATAGTATATAAAAATAATTATATATGTATACTGACTCTGAGACAGGCCAAATGAAAGGCTAAGGGCCAACATGTATCAGTTGTTTGAAGGATACATGTGAATCTTTTTCTCCCTCACGATTGCCCATTTCTCTTCTTGTTTGGAGAAGATTTCTGGAAATAATTTTCATGAGCCACCCTCACAGACTGCGGCACCTTCTTTATGTGTATTGCAACTTCAAGGTGGATTTCGTAATGTGTGTTTATATATATATGTATGTCCAAGTTGCCAGGAATTTTGTCAGAAAGATCAATGACAATGATTGGAACTTACAATTCAATGGGAGTATTAGTTGAGACAAAGTTGAGTTCTTGGATGTGGAGGTTAAGGTCATTGGTGAACAGTTTGAAACTACCCAATTCCGCAAATCCATAGCAGGTAATAGTGTTCTTTTTGACAGCAGTACTCACCCCCGGAATTTGATTAATAGTATTCCTTCTGGAGAATTTTTATGGGTCAAGAGAAACTGTTGTTCGCAGGCAGCTTTTGAACAAGAAAAAAGGTGATGATAGACAGATTCAGTGAAAGAGGTTAGTCAAATAAAATGATTACACAGGCCATTATTATACCCAGAACCACAACCCCTTGTAGGGGGGATGACCATAAGGTGAGATTCATTACCATGTTTTCCAATCACGCTCTGAGTGTTAGAAAGGCTTTATCTAAACATTGGCACGTAGTTCATACAGACAGAACCTTGAGCAAATATATTGGATCAACTCCGCAAATTACCTTTAGACGATGTTGATCACTAAAAGATAATTTAAGTAGAAATTTCATTACTGAGGTGATTCCCCTTAAATCAATACAAGGTTTCTACTTGCTGCAGAAATTGTAAAACTTGTAAGAAGTGCTACAATGTTAGCAAATTTTTCATTCCTAATACCAATAGGGAGTCAATGATCAGAAAAAACATCTCTCGTCAAACAGAATATGGGGTGCATTATCCAATATGTCCATGTGAGCACATGTATGTGGGCAGTACCATCCACAGGGCCAAAAAAATTGTATTGGAACACAGGAGGGCTATGACACACAATGATTCCTCAATTCCTGTTGCTAGACACTTCTCTGGAGCTCATTTTGGAAACTCAAAAACTCAAAACCTCAAACAGTATAGATTTTAACAGCAAAGGATGTTATTGGGAAAAGGAATTGTGAAAATTGGAATCCAGGTATATCTTTGACTTTGATGCTTTTACACCCCAGGGACTGAATTCAGATGATGAGATGGTGGTACACTTACAATAAAAGGGTGTAAGGAGCTGCTTCTCAAAACTTTGCTTTTTTGGATTGTTCAGTACCATGGCTTTAATGATTTGTACAATTTTCTTTTTTTTAAATTATTTTCTCTTTTAATTCAGGTTATGTGCTGCATCCGTTGGATGGGCGAGCTTGATCGTGATGATGTGTGTTGCCTGCATGGGCCCACTTAGACTGACTTAAGAGCAGTGCATCACCCTACAGCTACTATTTGTGAGATGGCTTAACTTTGATTGATATGGATTGCCCACTTGGATTTTTGACATGTCAGTTATATGATATTGTTCATGATGACTGTGCATAATCTGATGGATAGCCACTTGGGCTAGACTGTTCTTGCGCATTTCAGTTGTTGAAGTTTTTTTCATATTCCAATATAAGCTTTGGGCAAATGTGAATTATTTGTGCCGCTCTAATAGGAGATATGCGATAGACATTAGTATCTAAAACATTGTGTATATGCAATATTTGAAATAATATTTCGAAATAATACTTACAATAACACAGAACATGTAATGAGTTTATGTTATTACTGCACAGCACAATATCAGTATTATGCCGATTTGTAAGTGCAAATTTAGAGATGCTAAGCTTATGAAGACAACTCACATCTTGCAATGTGTATTGTTGTATTTTCTACTGTAGATACTGTTTCAAAATGGCGCCCACAAGTTTTTGCACGTGTAGTCCTTTCACTATGTTTGTGTATATTTTCACTATGGCGCGGTACTCCTGTTACCCATGAGAAAGGTCCGACGGGACCGAAACGCATCGGGTTAGGCCAAATAAAATACTAGAAACCTAATTGATTAGGGGTGATAAGGGGTATCTGGCATTCTATAGCACAATATTTTATTCCTATATTATTCAACAGTGCTGCTGTATTTGGGCTACACCCCCAATTGAGCCCTACATGATAACCGTTGTTATCAAATAATTTAAAATTGTAGCAGCATACGCTAAAAATTACTAGTCAACACATGTATGGCAATATGTAAAACAAAATTAATACAGTTGCATATAGAGAGTCCTCATCCAATCTGTTTCATGAACAAATTCTTGTTTTAATTCCTCTTGTACTTGTTCCCAACTTCCATCACATGTTTTTCATGATGTTCCGAAATTTCATCAAAAAGTCACCACAATGTCGTATTCCAAATTTCCATCAATTAAATCACCACTAGTCCGTATTTCAAATTTCCATCAATTAAATCACCACTTGTCGCTGGGGGTCGCGTTACATGTGATGGAAGTTGGGAACAAGTACAAGGTCGGTTCCAGACACAGGTCACAGCAGCACATGCAGTGCAGGTCCTCTCCTGTTGAAGGTCAGGAAACAAGTGAGGAATCAGATAGAAAATGGCGGTCACATCCATGGCAGTGCGAACCGTCACCGCCGGCGTACATCGCCATTGGCCACTGTACCCAATAGCCCCAGTGATAACCAATAAGGAGTTGCACGGCGGTTCTCGACCACCTCCTGCAATGGTACACAACATCAGCGGAATTATCTCATTTCCACCTGTCTCTCCACCTGTGGTTTGGCTAGTGTCAGGGGCCTGGTGGTGTGCCACTGCCTCCCTCATACTGTAGGCCATGTCTGCCGTCACCCCTGCAATGGATACCAGGGTAGTGTTGATGTCCTTCAAGTCCTCCCTGATCCCCAGGTACTGTCCCTCCTGCAGCCACACGTTCTCCTGCAACTTGTCCAGTATCTGCCCATTGTATCCTGGGAATGTTTGTATGCTCCCAGGATCGCAGTGAGTGCCTACTGGAGAGTTGGTTCCCTGGGCCTGTCCTCCCCCTGTCGCACAGCAGTCCTCCCATCTTTCCTGTTGTCCTGTGCCTCTCTCCCATGAACCATGTACCCACGGCCACTGACCCCAGGTCCCTGATTGTCTTGGGTTTGAGGGGTGGCCTGGGGTCCCTGTAGTGGTGGACACACTGCTGATTGACGTATGGGCCCGCTGGGTGGGTGCTATGGTGGTGTTTTCTGAGGGGGAGGCTCTGTGGTGGTGTGAGACTGTGCCTGGATAACCGACTGTCCAGAGATCCCTGATGGGCCAGGTTGGTCATCCAGATCCAGGCGAGCAGAGCTTCTGTCATCACTGTGGGCCTCTTCTGTGGGAAGACTGGATGTTGCTGGCACCTCTTTACCAGTGACATTGGGTATGTAAATGCAGTGTTATCATTTCAGTGTGTGACATATTGTGCGTGGGTCGGTTGCCCTCTATGGTTGTTATTGTCCTGGCAGCTTTGCCTTGTGTGAGTTGTTATTTGGTGGGCTAGGTGATTCTCTCTAGTGTGCATGCTGTGGTGATAGGTGTCCATGCAGGTCTGTGAGGGGCATCCATGCATTGGTGTTGCATGCAGGGCTTGGTATTGGGATGTGTGGGTTGTGATGGTGGTGTATGTGGGAGGTGGCGGAGTGATGGGAGTGAGGGTAAGGGTGGGGGTTTGTAATGGCATGCAGGTAGGGGGGGTGATAGTAATAGAGAGTTGACTTACCAGAGTCCAGTCCTCCTCCTACTCCTGCCAGGCCCTCAGGATGCATGATTGCCAAGGCTTTTCCTCCCATGTTGTAAGTTGTGGAGGAGGAGGTAGGGGTCCACCGCCAGTCCTTTCTTCTGCGAGCTAGTGTCTTGCTGCAATGGAACGTACCTTCCGCCGTAGGTCGTTCCTCCTCTTCCTGATGTCATCCCTTGTTTTTGGGTGCTGTCCCATGGCATTGACCCTGTCCACGATTCTCCACCATAGCTTCATCTTCACAGCATTGGATATCTGCTGCACCGGTGATCCAAATAGCTGTGGCTCTACCCAGATGATTTCCTCCACCATGACCCTTAGCTCCTCCTCAGAGAACCTGGGGTGTTGTTATGGTGCCATGAGTGTGGTGTGTGTGGTATGAGTGAGGGTGTGAAGGGTGATATGTTGGGGTGTGTGTTGTGAGGTGCGTGTGTGGTGTACAGGTGATGGTGTTATGTGGCTCTGGTTGTGTGGGTGCTCTTGCTGTCTCTCTCTCTGGTGGCAATTGTTTGTAATGGTAAAGGGTTGTGGGTACAACCTCGGACCCAAACTCATCAACTCCCGCGTCTCCTTCTACACCCCTCCGCGCACTCTGCGCTCCACCGGTCAGGCCTTGGCAGCCGTTCCCCGCATCCGCAAAACCACCGCCGGAGGAAAATCCTTCTCTTTTCTGGCAGCGAAGACCTGGAACTCCCTGCCCAGTCACCTTCGCGCCATACCCGAACACCTCCCCTTCAGAAGGCAGCTCAAGACCTGGCTCTTCGAGCACTGACCCCCTCCCCCCCAGCGCCTTGAGACCCTTATGGGTGAGTAGCGCGCTTTATAAATGTGATTGATTGATTGATTGATTGGGTAATGTTGGTATTTGTTCTATAGTGGTGTGGGTGTATGTGTGTGGTGTGTGTATGTGTGTCAGGTGTGTGTAGTTTGAATTGTCCAATGTGGTGTTGTTTTGTTAGGTTGTGCGTATTTTGAGCGTGGCGGTATGTACCGCCAATGGTTTACTACCATTGAATGTCCCTTGCGGTGATTTGTGGGTCATAATGTTGTTGGTGTAGTTCTGTTGGCGTAACGGTGTGGCTTTTGCTACCGCCAGTTTATCACTGACCTTTGGGCTGGCGGACTTGTGTGTGTGGTTGCATGGTGACAGATTGGTATGTGTGTGTCATAAAATGGTTGGCGGTTATGTTGGAGCCAGTCGGCATGGTGGTAAGTGGGATTTACCACCAATGTTATAATGAGGGACATAGTATTGAAAATTACTAAACGTTAAAAAAAAATAGAAATTCACTGAAAAAAACCAAAGGTTACAGGGATGTAATAGTTAGAAAATATATTTTGAAAAAACATAGAAATTCACTTAAAAGACCAAAGGTGACAGGGACATTATAAGTGGGATCACATTTTAAACGTACAGCACCATAGAAATTCACCACTTATAGTTAAATTTATCTCAAGTAACTATAACTCATGCCCTCACCATGCACTGCTAATTACCCCACAAATTACAGCACTCATGATATCTTTGATAACATCATTGATAATATCAATGTGATATTTGCAGTAAAATTTTGGATGAAAAAACTGTGCATGGTGAGGGCACCAGTTATAGTTACCTTAGGGCATGAGTTATAGTTATTTGAGCTAACTCTAACACTCAGACCCATATTAATACTTTTTTATGCAAAACTGCGCAAACGCAGTTTTGCATCAAAAAGTATTGCCCCAGCTTGCGTCATTCCAGAGCTCCAGCCAGGGGACAAATTTATGGAATGCAAGCTGGCACAAATGGTGGGCTTGCATAAAAACAAATGACGTTAGTGGGTGAGGGTGGCGGTATGGGAGAAGGGGGTTTTCCACCAAAAATGACGTTAGGGTGGTTAGAGGCAAAAAAATGCCTGTAACCAGCCTAGCATCATTTTATGACGCAAAACCATCCATAACAAATGAATCCTGTCTTATAAAAGACAGGAGTCATGCCCACCACCCCAAAGGCCAGCACAGGGATCCAGTATCCACTGGGCATTGCTGTTGCACCCCGTTCCATACAGGGGGCCCCAAGTTGGGCCCCCAATAGCACTTTAATTTAAAAAAAAATACTTACCCTACTTACCTGAGATGGGGTCCCCCATCCTCCTATGTCCCTCTGGTGTGGGTAGGGGTGGTCCTGGGGCTTGAGGAGGGCAGCTGTGGACCCATTCCATGGTGGTCAACCACGGAAATGGGTACACAGGTCCCTTAACGCCTGGTCTGACCCAGGCATTAAATAATGGTGCAAAGCAAGCTTTGCACCATTATTTAGCCCCTCCTCTCACCTGTGTATCACTTTAGCATGGGGGGTCAATATGGGGCTTTGGGGTTAGCACCATTTTTTAGATCGGAACGCCTCTCTTCCATCTCATTTACGCAAGGTAGATCCATGCATCTAAACAATGTGCAAACTCCAATATTAGACGGGTCTAACGTCAAAATATAAATATGGAGTTATTTTTGCGCCAAATTTGCGGAAAAGAAAATGATGCAAAATCGATGCAAATGGAGTATAAATATGCCCCTCTGGGTGGAGAATTTATATGGTTTGGTATGTTTAGAATGTGAGCCTAACTATAATGTCCCTGTAGCCTTTGTTTTTTTTAAGCAAATATCTCTCTCTCTCTCTCTCTCTCTCTCTCTCTCTCTCTCTCTATATATATATATATATATATATATATATATATATACGACTCCATGCTGTTTTTTTGCCCAACTCGTGATGCGAGGGCACAGATATGATTCAATCTTTGGTGTGTGCCAAAGATTACTCTTCAAAAGCAATATGCAGGTGAAACATACCTTTTATTTATTTCAAGGTGCGAACAAAATGAAAATAACTGCTGACACATTTTGCCATCATGCCTTCAACTGTGTCTAGATAGATCTGCACAATGCTCCTGTCGGAGCCCTGGAACCACAAGGGATGGAGTGCTGAAACCAGCAGAGTGGCTAGATAAGCCTTCGTCTCATACCAAAAAGTAAAACTCTCAGGTTATGCAGTGAAAGTCTCTATTGCACTTCATTCATGATGCATTTCGTCTGTCGAACGGGCTTGATCACAGTGAACAAAGTGCAGTAAAGACTTTCAACGCATAACTTGAGTGAGTATTTTAGTTTTTGGTGTGTGATAGATAGATAGATAGATAATTGCTGATGCACCCTCAAGGGCTCATGAGGACTCTATGGGATGCAGGTAAAATAAAATAAATAATATATTAAATAATGTTGGTTCCTCTCCATGGTCCATAAGGACTCTATGTGAAGGGTGGTAATAAATAAAACTAAATACATTCAATAATTTCCGCCGTCCCTCCAGGGCCAACATTGCATCTGCAGGAGAGAGGCAAACTCAGTATAAAATACAATAAATAATTGCTGGTGTCCCTCTCTCGCTTATGGGGACTCTATGGGAGTCAGAGGGAGGCAGGCAGAAATTCAAACAAGTATAAATAATAATTGCTGGTGCACAACCAGGGGCAATGGGGACACAATGGGACACATGCAAAAATATAAAAATACATTAAATCATTGCTGATGCCCCTTCGAAGCCAATGGTGACTCTATGAGAGGGAAACATTGAAAAAAACCAATGAAAAGCAGTATTATAATCAGCGACAAGCACAAATAAATTTGTCAAGAAAAATGAAAAAGTCGCAGGCCTCTTCTAACATATGTCAAAGTATTTTTGCGGTCAGAAACTGGCCAATTCTGTGAATCGGGACATTTGGAAACGCAAAAATGTTTTTGCAAATGTACAAGAGCATTAATTGTGATTCGGTAACACTTTACAGAATCGCACTTTGTGTTAATTTGGTTTCGGAAGTGTTTGTCGGTGTGTTTAAGGCGTCATTCGAAATAATGAATCACAGTGGTAGGTATCAATGTTTTGCTGTTGAATTCTGGTTGCAATCAGAATAAGGTGCTTAGAAGAAACCCATTTTAAACAGCTGTACAAAAACAAAAACTGATTAACAAAAGAACGAATTAAGTGCATACATTACACATATATATGTAACATGGAAAAGCAAAGAATTAAATTTGTGATAAACCCTCTTAAATGCAAAAAAATAACTTTACTTGAGAAAACTACCTGTCTGTTTTAATTTTGAGCACATGGAAAAGCATCGTGGCATATTCATTTATGCGCAATAAAACACTCATGGAATTAATTTAGAATGCATGCACAGAGCAGATGGCATTTTACCCCTGGAGTGGGGCTTATAAACAGGAAGACCAGACCACTCCGGAAGCTCAATGTTAACCTAAGTATCATGCACTGAAGGCAAAAACATCTACTGAATATGCAGCAGAAGTCCAGGCACACTTTAATGCATTTCTGAACGTCGTGTAGCTTGTTATTGTGAATAACTGTTTTTACCTGCTGCGAAGAACGGTGACCACTGAGTTTTTGTGTTTGTGTTCAAATCCTATTTGTCGTTATGGAAACAGAGGCTCACTTAAGCTTCCTGTTGCTCACTAACTGCAGAAGATGTTACCTTAAGTGATCAGCATCAAAATTAAAGGGACACACTGAATTCAGACAATAGTTCACTTCAGCTAAGTCATCACCATAACTACGGTTCTGAAACGTAAATGGACATCTCGGATACCAAGCATGCTAAATGGGAATGGTTTGTAAAAACTATTATTCTTTGTTGAAGGGCCGCTGGAAAAAACATTCTGCACAGTGCAGTGGGGTTAAAATTGTTTTCGATTACATATCCCACTTTAGTGTAGCCGTAACCTTTTACTTCGATTGTCTGGTCATATTCAAAAGGATTGAAGCGCCTACAAGGACACACTTTCTCAAGTATAGAAAAAATGCGAGCTCTAAATTTCAGACTGGTTTCAGTAGTGTTATGTCAGAAACGATCTGTTGTAATAAATCCAACTACCTTCAATTTCTGCAAATGCTAAATAACACACATTTGGTAACGCTAGGATAGGTTTTCTAAATGTTTTACTGCTTCATTCAAGTTTGGACCTGTTCGTTTTGTTCCTTAACATAATGTAGTTTGCAGGCCACCCTGAGTGATCCTTACATTTTTTGTTTAGTCCTAAAATGATACGAACAAATTAACTTTAATTAAGCTCGTGTGAAAAAATTAAAAATACTTCTTTTGTACAATATCCAACCTTGCAACCTTGAGCCATGGAGAGGGTGTCACCGTAAAAATGAATTTGAAATTAAATACTTCCGCCGTCTCAACACAGATTATTATCAGTAATCCCATCACCTTGTGAGGTGGTGTGCGGTATATTTTATTCTTAACAATTTTACCAGCGAAAGGTGGGCAAAGTTTTCAGCAAGCTATCTGCTATACATACGTCATTGTTCAGCATCGACTTTTATAAAGTAGAAGTATCTCATAACACTCCAAAAAGAATGTTTTGTTATAAGGGGGTTTAACATTTTTAAACGTTTTAATTCTTTGTGCTGAAAGGTAAGCAAGCGTGAGCTACAGGGAAGGGTATGAACAAATCTAATTAATACCAGTCAATTTTTCAGAGGTGAGAAAATTCACAACTTTATGAAATTACAGTTTGTCACCTTCCTTAACTTGTACTTAGATGAATTTCCCACACGAAAACACGTTGTGGGGTAAAAAAAAAAGAGTAGGTTTTGCAGTTTTCTTTTCTGCTGGTTTAAATTTATTCAGAATTTTCACTAGTTATTATTTTTAAACTATGCCAGTCTTATTACGAAGTACTTTATTAACTTCCCGAAAGGGACCTATGTAAACTTTGCGAACTCCCAGCAAAGACCCTTCAGGTGTATGCCTTTACCGAGCTAATCTGTGACTGCATCTCCGTATGTGAAAAGGCAGGAATGCACCATATTTATGAAATACAGAGCATTCCTGTTCTTTCCCTCTCTGCTGGTGCAGAATTGGCTGCCTAGCACCAACATATGCACCCTAGAAGGGTTGTTTTGTGCAGAAAGGGAACCCTTCTGTAGAGGCCGCCATGGGAAAGATGATGCGGATCTCAGATTATGGTAACACTTCTTTATTTCACTTTGTGCACTCCTCAACTGATCCTCCTGTTCCGGGGCATCCCCTCGTATATCCCCCCTCCACACACAATGTCCAGCTAGACAAAGGAGTGGACCTATAGACTCCCCCGAGTTCTGCTTCTCACATGGTGCCACCCCGGGGGATGACACTACACCTTCCTAGACAAAAACAACCCAGATAGTAATTTTCCTCTTTCCATGTGTGCTGCAGAGTGCAGAATGCAGCACACATGGAAAGAGGGAAAAAATGAGGAGTAATTAAAATATGTCTCCTCGTTACGCCTGCTGTGGGGAAGGGTAAGCTGCTGGCCCTGCCCCAGTTTATTTGATTAAGTAAATCTAGGGCACCATCAAAATCCATGGGTGTTGCATGCAAAAACCTACCCCAACGCCCATGGAATGCCCCCTTGGCACAGAAAAAGGGAACATAACAACTTGCACTGCTTTGTCTTACTCCACGTCTATGAGACCATGCAAAACCATGCATAGTGGCTTTGTGTAGGCTTTGTGTAGGCTTAGCGTGGCCTCATAGATATGGTTGAGAGGCTTGCGCTGCCGGAGTGTAAAAAAAAGTGACTCTCTGGAGACGCAAGCCTCTCATATATATGCCCCACAGTATGAAATTATCTAATTTACCTTACTGCCCAATCTTCTCTTCTTCTATTGAGGTTTTGTGAATTTAACAACTGATATATTTTTTTACTTTTCTATATGCAAAGGCTTTTGCGTGAATTGAAAAAAAAGAATCAATACTAGTATTCACAGCATATCTGCCAGAACGTAGCAGAATGGTAGATATTCACTGAAGTGTATTCCTTTAATTAAGAATGAAGCCTGTACTTTTTCACTGGTTTGATTGTGTTTATGTTAACATGGACTGCCCCTTCATCGTAGTTTCAGACACAGTGTTAAAATTGACTCAATATGAACTTCATAACATTGGCATGATATGCTAGACTTCTTTGAAATAATATGCTTTATAGGCTACAAATTGTATGCTGTTACCAGGGCACCCTAACGCCCATCGCCATCTCAGAAGCAGTGGCTTGGACGCTTAATCTATATGCAGGGCTACTGAATTTATGTGAGTCTGCATTTTCCACATTATTATGGATTCTATTGCAAGCCATTTAGGCAAATATTATGCTCTTCCAACATTACTATTCAATTATTTATCCATTCACACTATCTGCACAACCTACAATTTGGTCAGAAAAGAGTAAATTTGTATAACATTTAGTAGAAATAATTCTGTTAAGTATTACTGTAAAATAATTGTGTATATTTATTTTAAATGTACAACAAAATAAAAAATGTTATTCAGACTTGAATTAATTTTGAGATAAATCCATAATTTAATTTCTTTTTAATTGGTCATTTAAATATATTACATTCAGGAAAAATATTTTTCTGAAGTTTAAATTAAAAAAGATTATTTTTATCATGTAATAATGAATATTAACAATGATGTATTAAATTAATTTAAAATTATTTAATTACATTTTATTAGCATTTCTAAATGTTTATATTTATACATTTCTACATTCAAAAATGATTTGAATTTATCTATATTTAAATAACAAATGTTATATTTTTAGTTATTTTATTAAACATTAAACTATACTTGTAACTATTTTAAAACATTACATTTGTTAACAGTATTTCCTATAGGTTTTTATTTAAAATCCCTACTAGCATTATTTTCTATCAGGTTGTGCTGCAGTACCAGTGATTGCCATTTGTGTTGGTGGAATTACTTCATTTTGACACTGAAACAACTTACTACTGTTTTGGGTATCATTTTGGCTATAGTAATGTTCTGAAAGACATTACTTAGAAATTGGGCCTCCAGTTGGCAGAGGTATGCACCTTGTCCCACTAGGGACCACAATCCTAGTCAGGGTAAGAAACAACACAACCTAAATTGTCCTGTGCTCTTCCTCCTGTAGCTCTGAACAGTGCAGGCATGCTTAACTTAGAAGGCAATGTGTATGTGTGCATTACCTCATACTTTAGCACAGTGACAACACCACAAAAAGTACTCCACACCAGTTTAGGAAAATAAATAATATTTATCTGAATAAAAGAAGACCAAAATAACAAGAATCCAATATGCACAAGTCAAGTTATCACTTTTCAAATGTTTAGGTAAATCTTCATACATAGGAATCAATGGTTGTATTTTTTACCACAATGTACCTGGGATATGTAAAAAATAATGACACAGAGCATCACAGAGGAGGTCATGAGCCAGAAAGTAAAGCAATACGCTGATTCTTCTGGTCTAGCAGAGGTGATGCGTTGATTCTTTCCTTGCAGGCAATGTGATGTGTCGATTTCCGGGTGCACAACCTTGGCTCCTTTCTGCGACGCTGGGATATTTTTATGACCAGGGATGATGCATGGAAAATCCAAATGTGCTGGGAGGATGAACAGGTGCTCTGTTGTTCTGGTAGGCAATGCGGTGGTTCATCAGCTGTGAGACAGGCGCTGAATTTTTTTTGCAAGTGTTGCTTCGATTTTCCAACGCAGTGGATTTTCTTTTTCTGGTGAAGTCTTTGATGGCCATGAGACTTCATTAACAGGAGGCTCAGTCCATGCCCTTGGAGATCACTTGTGGGGGAAGGCAACGTCCCTCTAGGAGAGTCAGGGAGCAGCAGGCAAGCAGGGCAACAAGCAGGAGAACAGTTTAAAAAAAAAATAAGTCCCATTGAGTCCTTTGGGCAGCATGACAGTCTCTCAAACAGAGTCCAGTTATAGGACCAGAAGTGTATGAATTGAGGGGGTCAGAAGACTTCAACCAGTGGTTTTGAAGTTTACCAGTTCCCCTTTCAACACAGTCCTGTCTGCCAGGAGACATGTTTGGGGTTATCAGTCCTTTGTGTGGGGTCAAGCCACTAGCCTTTGAAATGTAAGTGAGAACCCCTCCACCCTCCCTGCCCAGGAAGACCTGTCAACATGCAGATGAATGCAGATGCAGCTGAGTGTCCAGAGTTTATGGGTGGAATGCCCAAGAGGAGCTGTCAACCAGCACAGACCAGACATGGATTGGTGGAAGGCAGTATGGTACAGAAAGCAGTAACTGCAGAGAAATGCCTATTTTCTAAAAGTGGCATTTCTAAAATAGTAATGTTAAATCTAACTTCACTACCATTCCAACCATACCAAGCATGACAACGTCACTCTTCTCAGAGCAGAAATTACCACTTAAAGGTATATAAGGGAAATACCAATGTTGGCCTATGAGAGGGGTAGGCTTCACCATAGTGAAAAATGACTTTGGGAGTTCTTCACTACCGGGACATGTAAAACCTACTAGTACATGTCCTGCCTTTTACTTACATAGCATCCTCTCTATGGGCAACCTAGGGCCTACAGCAGTGGTGACTTATATGTAATAAAAGGGGGTTCAAGGCTTGGCAAGTAGTTTTAAGTGGTAGGTCGACTTGGCAGAGAGACTGCAGACATAGGCCTTGCAATGGTAGGCCTGAGACATGATTAAGGGGCTACTTATGTGGGTGGCACAATCAGTGCTGCAGGCCCACTAGTAGCATTTTACAGGCCCTGGGCTCATTAACTGCACTTTGCTAGGAACTTACAACTACATTAAATATGCCAATTGGGTATGGACCAATTATATCATGTTTAGGAGAGAGAGCACATGCACTTTAGCACTGGTTAGCAGTGGTAAAGTGCAAAGAGCCCAAAATCCAATAGAAATGAGGTCAGGAAAAGAGAAGAGAAAGGCAAGAAGTTTGGGGTGACACTCCAAAGAAGGCCATTATCTAATAACGTTTGTGAATAAAAATGGGTTTACTCTTTTGTGGGTGGGTGCATGTTCCCCTCTAAACCTACTCCATAACCCTGTCTTAACCGTACATTACTTTTACCTAATCTTTTTTATCTAGGATAATGTATTCTTCATTTCCCAGGAACTGTGAGACAAGTCAGCCCAGACAAGTTTCAGATTTTGTTTGGTTTCATCAGTGGCACATTCACATATTTTGGGCGTTTGATATTATGTGCATGTATATTTGAAAATGATTTTCTTACCAATAGACTTAAGACTATACCTCCCAAAATATGCTGACACATGCATGATTTGCATATGAAGACTTTGGGTTGGTCACTGTGATTTCTTTAATGTAAATTAGGAAACATATTTATTTAATTTCATGTTGAGACATAACTATTTGCCTGTAGAGATCTAAATGCAAATTGTCATTGTTATTAATTAGGTTAACCATGTTTTATGTGCTTTTAGTGTGGGCTTTCTTCTAGCAGCCTAGAAAGTATTCTGTTCAAACTACTAGGTGATGTCCAAACTGAACAGAGGACAAGAATCCCCAGACTAGTTTCTGATTTTGTTGGGCTTAATCAGTGAGGACGCTTTTGGATCATATTGCATAGAAACCAAGGGATTCATACATCTGTGCATGACCGTACCACTAAAAATCAAGTCATTAAATATACAAAATTGATGGATTTAAGTGCTTGAAGTAGTCTACACTACTGGTTGCAACTCTAGGATCATTGCATTACAACGATCTTCACGCCATTACAAATAAGAACAAATTATGGGATTATATATAGCCCTGGTTGAATAGAAATAAGAACACCAGTGTTATGAGTTGCGCATGGGGCCCAGCCATATGGAAACCTACTGAATTAATCTGAGGAGTATTTTGATTTTTAATATTATGTGCATGTAGATATGCAATTCCACATATTTTACATGTGGATCTACAATCATAAATCCAAACATATGCAGGCATTTTCATTATATGCATATTAATATTTTGTCTTGTGCATGGTGGGACTGTTTTTTAAATGTGTAAACATGTTTATTTTAGTTCGAATTGAGGCCCTGATTTATACTTTTTGATGCAAATCTGTGTTAGCCTAGGTTTACGTCAAAAAGTTTCCCTCCAGCTAGCACCATTCCTGGCAGCCGGACGTCATATTTAAGGAATGACGCTAGCCGGCGGTAAGGCCCAGTTAGCATCAAAATAAATGATGCAAACCGGGTGGGGGAGGCGTAGGGAAAACAGGAGGTTGTGCGTCGAAGAATGGCGCTAGTCAGGTTAGAGTCAGAAAAAATGACGCTAACCTATCTACAACACCCATGGGCATGACTCCTGCCCAAGTTAGGCCCCCTGTGGCACTTGTAAAAAATAATTTAAAACTTTCCTGAACTTACCTTGGATGGGTCCCCCCATCGTTAGGTGTCCTCCAGGTGTGGGTGGGGGTGGCTAGGGGTGTCCCTGGGTCCAGGCAGGGGCACCTGTGGACTGCTTCCATGGTCTCTGACCATAGAAATGAGCCCACAAGTCCCCTAACGCCTGCCCCGACCCAGGCGTTAAATAAAGGTGATAAACAGCCTTAGCGCCATTATTTAAGGCCCTCCTCCTCCCGTGCATGATTTTTGCACGGGAGGATCAATAAGGCGCAAAAGCCTTAGAGTCATTTTGTGACTGGAAACGCATACCTTGCATCTTATTGACGCAAGGTAGGTTTTCACAGTAAAAAAATTACATTAACTCCAATATTTTGAAAATGGAGTTACGTTTGTGCCGGATTTGCATAAAAAAAATGATCAAAATCTGGCACAAACAGAGTATAAATATGCCCCTGAGTCTTAAATCTTCACAAACAGAAATCAATGTGCAAAATGTTATTTTTGTGGCTCAGCCTACCATTCTCTTTTTAATGTGATCGTACCTTTCTCCTAGTTTTAAACGTACAATGTCCTCAGTGACTTTTGAGAATATTCAAAGAGTCTGGAGGCAGTCATCAATATGATGTATCCTCTAGAGGAAACAATCACTCAGTGGCTTTTTTAACAAACCATTTGAACCTATCATTAGTGGCGTTGATTTCAAAAGTGGCAAAAAGTGGTGTCCACATATCTGTATTACTTTGTGCAGTCACAAGGAAGACAAACATTCTCAACCTTTTCGCCCTTTTCTCATCAGTCATCCTGCTGATTATTTCTTCCAGGGAAAGTCTTTTAATTTTAAATATTTGTTTACCAATGGATTAGCTTTTCTGGGAACAGCTCTGGTTAATATTTCATGCTCTCCCTAAAACTTTTAGAAGTCATTTATTCTGGCGTAGTATTGTTCCAATTTTTTAAATAGCTGCGAGTAAATTTTCCTACTCTGTAGACTTGAATATGAAAGTGTTCATTCATTTTTGTAACAATTGTGAGGTTTTGTAAAAGTCTTCATTAAGATTTAAAAAAAAGTATACATCAAAATCGAATGATCAATTAGGACCGAGAAATAGCTACATAAATATTCTAAATATCATGCTGGAAAATGCAAGTACAATAAGTAAACGAAATGGAAATCCTTAACGGAACAATAGCAAACAAAGGAAGCATAAGAAACATGTTAGCAGAGTGTGCAACAAAAAAGAAATTGAAATCTCGAGTAAAGGAGTATAATGAGTATATAAGTAGAAGACAAACAATTGAGGTAGAAAATGATAAAAGAAAGGATGTAGCAAAATGCCAGTTTCAATGTAATGGGACAACCTCTTTCTAACATATTTTTCTTTATTGCAGGCTTCAGAGAGAAAACAACTTTTACAAGTAGGCAAAGTGGATCGTAATACTCATTAGACAAATCTATTAGGTCAGGCATCAAGGAAGACAAACTACTTATCCAGTTGTCTAAGGCGACACAAAGGGGCCCCATATCGCCTCAGACATCCATAGATGATTATTATGGTCCAGATTTACAAACATTTTGTGCTGTGGTTGCACCACGTTTCTGGTGCATACATGCCACAAAATACTAGAATATATTTTCAAGGCCACAGAAAGGGAGATCTGCACTGCCTTGTGTGACTTGGCAAAGAAATGTGACACAATGCACCGGTTTCCACTGCATTGCCTTACATTTCATTCGGGGAAGCATTCCATGGATGGCGTATGGGCGTACACATGCATCCAATGGATTTCATGCAATTCCTGATTTACAAAGGTTTGCAAACCTGGGATTGCATGAAAACACTGTGCCCCCCCCCCCCCAGAGGATGGTGTAACAAGGAGAACAACCTTTTTTGTCCTTGTTATTTCCTTTTTCTATGTCTGCTTCAGAATGCAGCACTCACAGAAAGAGGAATATGCGTCAAGGGATCGTATTTGTGCAGCAATGCATCCTTTCCTGCACAAAAACAATTCTCCTTTTAATGCAGGTATCTTTGCGCCATGGTGCATGGGTGCCTGTTTAGGCGCTAGGCTGCCTAATGTGCTCCAGAAGTATTAGAGAGTAGAAGTGTGCCATATCTTAGATTTCAGCTCTCTCCCTTTCTCTCTTGCTGCACTGTGTTTCATGAAAAGTTAGCTAAGCTTGAATGGTGTGTGCTCATAGGATGCCATAAGCATCACATACATTCACAAGTCCAATGAATTAGGAGAAATTATGAATTTTCATTGTCAAGATACAGACAACTTCACTGATAGTGATGTTAGTAGCCATCTCTTCCAACGGTTGCTGGTTCCAGGTACATTTAATGAGGTACTAATCAGTGGCAATAAAAGAGACTGATTAAAAGTCAGGTGACTTGTCTCAATGAGTATAATTTCTCCATCTAGCTCACTACACCTCCATCAACAAGACGTTTGTTATAAGTTTGTTATGTGTTGTTTGAGTGGTACTCAATGCCAATAATCTAGTAGTTTAGAGAAGCGAACCTTGAGTTGTGCATCTCATAGGCAACTTTCAAGGGTGCCAGGATTTCTGAACTTCAGCCTCCATGTAGTCTTTCGTACATTTAGCTTGCTTTGTGTCAGGCTGAGTTAATCGCAATAATTCTTCAATCAGGACAACAGAAAAGTCAAAGACTGCCACTTTTAAAGTACGCCATCATTTCCAGTAGCTATAAATTCAAAGCTCTTGTTTGTTGAACATATTCAAACCTAATTTGCTGTGCAGATAGTGCATCATTTACAAATACCTTCATTGTTGTCTCAGTTAAATGCCAAACTCATCTCTCATCTCTTAAACGATTTTAATATGCTATTATCCAGTAGTTTCTTCAAAAACAGGATTTTCTTGATGTCAGTCACCAGTTTGTAGATTAACATTGTTCCAAATGGACATCCCAGATTGCAAGAAGCCATTTATCTTTAATTACAAATAGGAGTACCACAAATGCTCATATCAGTAGATTGCAAATTTCTTCCACATAGAATTGCACAGCAAGTGAGGTCATGCATCAGGCGATGTTCCATAAATACCCAGTTCAGCATCCTCAAGTTGAGTGAGTAGCATAAGAACAGAAGGGAAAACATTTGCTCCCTTCAATAGTAGACAATATGTGTTAAGCACAGCTCTCCTGATTCTATTGTGGCATGCATCATAATCATGTTTAATTTATGATGGAAAGTGGATTATTGGTAAGGACAGGTAAGTACCTACACTTAGCAATAGGCCACTAACCTCCACTTAGGTCCGGTTATTTTTCAGTCGATGAAATCCCGCTTAACTCTTAGTAGCTTGGCAACAAGCGACAAGGCTTAACTTAGGAGACAAGTGTGTAAAGCGTTTAAAAATCACAAAACAGTAAATAAGTAAAACACAAAACACGATAATAATCCAATACCAATTTATGAAAATAGATTATATTTTTGGCTTTAAAATGACGCCAAAGCGAATAAAGTCGGTTAAGGGACCCAGAGACATGAATTTTCAAGGAATTAATGTTTTCTAGCACAAACTAAAAGTGCCAATCTGGTCATCTGGTTGCATTAGACTGGTAAAAATCAGAGTTGGAGGTTGACTGCGATGGAGCCTTGCTCGATGACAACAAGCGGGAGGCCTGGGTCAAAAGTTTATCTTTGGACTTCGCCTTTTTCTTGAAGATTTTCTTCAGCGGGACGAAGTCACCAATCTGCTCTGACTTCCCTGGAGCCCTCTTCAGATACGCATCGCGGGAGACTTCAGTGAAGAATTCTATGTTCGGACTTAGACGATTTTTCTGGGCAAAAATCTTCATCCGGGCCAAACCTGAATCTTGATCCGACGTCCCTGGAGTCATATCTTGCTCCTTTGGAGATTTTATTATTTAAAATAAAGTCTCCCCATTTTAGCCTATGGTGCTTATTCACTACAACGAAGGGAAAACACATTTGGCTACTTTTCCACACCAGGGCTAATAATTCATATTTGATAAGGTCCCTGCTTATAGTTAGACTGCATCGAAGCCTGGGGGTACCTAGGACACACCTTAGGGGTGACTTATATGTAACAATAAGGTAGTTTAATACTTTTGAAGTACTCTAATTCCAAAGTCGAATTTGCATGTAACTTTAGTTTAAAATCAGTCAGCAAGGCAGGCCTGCTTTAAAATGACCCAGGGCACCTCAGCAGTGCAGTGATGGGGGCACTACCTATGCTGTGGCACCCTAAACCTACATACCCTGTCATATACTAGGGACTTATAGATAGGTTGACAAAGCCAATTATAATTAGCCTAATTTACATACTCCCTTTATACAGGGCACAGGCCCTGGGACCAGTTAGCAGTACCCAGGGCACCATCAGAATCAGGAAAACACCAGAAAAAAAGTGAAAAATGGGGGGAAAACATTAGGGGGCTTCTGCAATCAGGCCAGTTTTCTCACTATTTTCACTTCTTGGTATTTCTGACTAGAAGGTATTCAATTAGCCGGCATCCTGAAGATGTAATTGAACCTAGGTACCACCATCATCTATATCATTTGTACCATATCCTACAATGATAACTGCAGCTTGAACTATTTGGCAAAGTCTCAAAGTGATTTGTCCTGCAATTGTCTAACATTATCCTGCATTATTTCAGAGGAACTTTGACACAGAAAGATCCTCAGATATTAATCTCACTAGGGAGCCATTAAAATGATTGTCTGAAATGGGAGCACTTCATTATAATAGGCATTGCTTCAATGTTAGACCAGTGTATTTTACATCCTGAAACAGGAAACACTTGAAATGTGGTTACATAGGGCCTGGATTGAAGTTATAGCAGTGTACAGTATAAGCAAGATGTTGTCTTCATAAAGATGCAGGTTTAGATCACATGGCAAGAAGATGCCCCCACACATCCATAAAAAAATAATGTCAATTGCCAGTGAATCAAACACCAATAGGAAGAGAAGTGGCAAAACTGGGCAGCCCTGTGGGAGCTTAAGTGTGACTGAAAGTTGACATGAAACTATTGCAATATGTGGAGGTCATTGGTGAGTGTTGCAACTTCACCTTTTGAATGAAATGTGGGTCACATCAGTTTGTTCCATTGTCTTAAATAGGTAACCACTCTTGAAAATGGCCTTCTTGACTTTGAGGGAAAACACAACCTTTTTATCACAATTGTTGCTCCCTTGGCGCATAAGATGCAGAATAGTCCTCTTATGACATTGGCTTATGACATCAGCAGGTTCTCTCTAGGCCAATGTCCATCTAAATTCTAAGCATGAGCAAGGGGATCACTCTAACACACAAACACTGTCTAGCTACTGGTGATCAGTTGGGTTAGCACTCTAACCCATCCTGCCTTTGCCAACCATGCAACCACAGTTTGGACCAAGCCATGTGCAAATTAGTCATGATCCTGCCCCAACGGGATCAGTCCCACCCCAAAAACTCAAACTCCCAGGCCAGGCCAGGTTCTCCCATAACTAAAATATAAGCAACCCAAGACCTGAATGGCCCTGATTGGGGCTTGTCAATTAGGTAAAGTTTGGTCCCAGTGGCACAGTGTGCATGGAACCCACGTCTGAACATACCCTTACCACTGAGGGTGGGACTTCAAATGGATAACAAGGAGATGAGAGGAATACTTGTAAAAGTGGACAGCCCTCATAGGTGCTCAAGTGCATCTAAAAGTAAGCTGACATGAAAATCATTATAATCGAGGGAGGCCATTGATGAGTGATACAGTTTAATCTTTTGAATGAAATTTGGGCCACATCAATCCATTCCATTGTCATAAATAGGTGACCCCTCTTGTCAATGGAATTCTTGTCTTTGAGGAAAAAGGGCGACCTTATCATCAATTGTTCTTCACTTTTTCTATAAGATGGAGAATAGTCCTCTTATGGCATCTGTAGGTTCTCCTTAAGCCAAAGTCCACCTGATTTCTTTGAATGAGCATGGGGATCACTCTGTTATTCAATCACAAAAAAGTGGATGGGAGGAATATGTGTAATTCGTTTTACTGCTGTCAATCGCTTGGGTGAGCATTCCAACCCATCATACATTTGCCAGCCATGCCTCCTCAGTTTGGACCCAACCATATGTGATTCAGTCCTAAGCCTGCTCCAAAAGGACTCGTCCAGCTCAGACTTCCAGGTCAGTTCCTCCCTTAACCAGACCATACAGTGTGTTTGATCCTTCTGTTCAGCCACTTGTGACAATTTTTGCCAATACTTCAAAATTTGAGTTTATGATGAAGGTAGGCCAACTGCTGTCACATTGGAGAGAGTCTGTCCCTGGCTTAGTGATGAAAGAGATAATACGCCTGATGAATTCAGCTTGAATGGCTCAGTAGTCATCCACTCCTTTGAATACCCATGCAAAAAATGGGAGCAACTATCGCAACATTAATCTCATCAAATTCATTCAGGAACCTATATTATTCTTGGCACCGTCCCTGTATTAATAGTTTGGATCACTTTCACAAACTCCTCCTTCATGATGACCCCCTCCAAAAGCTCTCAATTTGGCTCTCTGAAGTAATGCAGAAAGTCTTGTTCCAAAGGATTATCTATTCTCAGAAGTTGTCATGATAGAGAAGAAGACACCACATTCTAATGGTATCCACTGGTTAAATAACTAAATCACCCTCCATATTGCTTATCAGAGGGGTAGTGGATGTAACTCCCATTTGGTGCATCACATCTTTGTGTCTCACCTTCTAGATAGTACAAGACATCAATAATTTGTGTATATTGATACTGAGAAGTAATGAGATGTGCATTACTTTTCAGACCATTTTGCCTAATTTCCACCTATCTCCTAGACACGGAGGTGTCTCACATCATAGATACCATGACATAGAATTTGTCAGATGCCTTTAAGATCTAAGGGTCATCGACTGTTCATTTGTCTCCAAATATTCTTTCAAATGTTGAAGCATTCCTAGCTTCAGGCATTCTGTATTGTAAGGTATTTTCCCTCAATCTCCTGCATTTTAGATTCACGGATGTATGGTCAGAGACCCCATGTCTTCACCTTTGGCATTAAACATTTGGGGCCTTATTTATACTTTTTGGTGCAAAACTGCACTAAGGCAGTTTTGCCCCAAAAAGTTTTGCACCGGCTTGCACCATTTTTTTGCACCAGCTGGGCACCATATTTATGGAATGGTGCAAGCTGGTGCAAAGGGTAGGCTAGCTTAAAAAAAAATGACGTTAGGCAGTTTTGAGTCAAAATAAATGATTCTGACGAGATTAGCATCATTTTTTTACGCTAAGGGGCATATTTATACTCTGTTTGCACTGATTTCGCATCATTTTTTTTAACTCTAATTCAGTGCAAAACTAACTCCATATTTATACTTTGGTGCTAGACCCGTCTAGCGCCAAATTTATGGAGTTAAAGTCATTTTTTGGAAGTGCAAACCTACCTTGCCTTAATGAGATGCAAGGTAGGCGTTCCTGTGCAAAAAAATTACTCTATGGCCTTAACACCATATTTATACTCCCATGAAAAAATGGTGCATGGGAGGGATGAGGGGTCAAAAAATGGGGCAAAGCTTGCTTTGCCCCATTTTTTAAGACCTGGGTCAGGGCAGGTCTTAGGGCACCTGTGGCCCTATTTCCATGGTAGAACACCATGGAATAAGCCCAGAGGTGCCCTCCCTAGGCCCTAGGGGCATCCCCACCCACACTAGAGGGACTGCGAGGATGGGGGACCCCATCTCAGGTAAGTACAGGTAAGTGCATTTTATTTTTGAAAGTGCCATAGGGGGCCCTGAAATGGGCCTCCATACATGGCACAGGGTGCAATGGCCATGCCCAGGGGACCCCTGTCCTCTGTGCTGGCCATTGGGGTGGTGGGCATGACTCCTGCCTTTTCTAAGGCAGAAGTCATGTGGCATGGTAGGTTTAGCACCATAAAATGACGCTAATCTGGATAGAGTCATTTTTTTAAACTCTAGCCTACCCTTTGCACCGGCTTGCACCATTCCATAAATATGGTGCCCGGCTGGTGCACAGAAATGGTGCAAGCCGGTGCTAAACTTTTTGGTGCAAAACTGAGTTAGTGCAGTTTTGCAGCAAAAAGTATAAATAAGGGCCAATATTTTGTAAGTTCGTGCCACTTTTGCTTCATAAAATGACGTTAATGCGGTGCAAACAGAGTATAAATATGCCACAGAGTATAAATATGCCCCTAAATATGGAGTTAAGGCCATAGAGTCATTTTTTGCACGGGAACGCCTACCTTGCATTTCATTAAGGCAAAGTAGGTCTCCACTTTCAAAAAATGACTTTAACTCCATAAATATGGTGCTAGAGGGGTCTAGCACCAAAGTATAAATATGGAGTTAGTTTTGCACCGAATTAGAGTAAAAAAAAATGACACTAATTCGGTGCAAACAGAGTATAAATATGCCCCTTGGTGATCGAGACATAATCTAGTGTAGACTGCATGTAATGTGCATGAAACAAGATGTGTAATTCCTGTCAGTTAGATTTAGCAGATACTATGGTTCAGAGGAAGTGATCTGACAGAAGATGAGGTAGCTGTCGCTAGCTTTGTCCTTGTCCATCAGTCCTGACCAGCTCATAATTTGACCCATTGGAAAATTCTATTTACATCCTACTACCACTTTTGTAGTCCAACACCTACAATAAATATGTTCAGATCAGTGAAAAATCCCTTTTTACTCCATATGGACTATAAATTAAACCAAAAATAAGCAACATATTCTGCACAATAAATTCCACAGATACAAACCTGCCACATGTATCAATCCATGTACTCTAGGAAAAGATCAACAGTCTCTAGTGAAGGGGAAAGACCACTACTCACCTCTGATAATGAGAGTTGTAATCTGATGTCATCTCCTTGCATACTTCCGAACCAGAGGACAAAATAACTCCTCCAACACAATCTCTATGTATTATCTAAGAGCCTGAATTAGATATTGGCAGATGGGTTACGCTGCCTCAATAGTGATGAATATCCCGTTTGCCAAAAATCTAAATCCCATAGGAAATAATAGGATTTAGATTTCGGCGGACGGGATATCCGTCACCATTGTGATGGAGAAACCCATCTGATAATATCTAAATCAGGCCCTTAATCTTTGCAAGGGTGTTGCCACATGCGTATCTGCACAATAACCAGGGACCACATGTACAAAGCATTTTTCGAGTTGCCCGATTGTGACTAGAAAAAGGCTTTTTGGGATGTACAAAGCCCAAATTGTGAGAAGGTAACTTGTACTGAATCACAATTTGGGTGTGGCGATTCGGTATTGGCAAGGGGTGTGTTTAGGGAGTCCCATCAAAATAGCAAATCTGAAAGGTATGTACGAATGTGTTGCAACCAAAATGCAGTCCCTAAACATACACAGTTTACCACCAATAAAAGGTTGGTGGTAACTTATTGGCAAAAGGGAAAGGGTCCTTAAGAGAACCCTTCCCCTTTGAGAATGGTTGAGAAAATATTTTCTAAGAGCAGACAGTAGTCCCACAGACCACTGCCAGCTCTTAAAAAATAAAACTTAAACATTTCATTTTGTTTTTCTTTTTAAACACATCCCGTTTTCCTTTAAGGAAAATGGGTTGCATTTTAAAAAAAAAGATTGTTTTATTTAAAAAGCAATCACCGACATGGTAGTCTGCTGAGTCCAGCAGGCCACCATCTCTCTAATGGCTTCGATTCCTAGTGTCCCACAAATTGTGACCTACCTTATTAATATTACCGAGGTAAGTATATTTGCGACCCACTACACATTGCAAATGAAACTCAAAGGGTTTCATATATTTGAATTAGTCATTTCTTGATTGCGATTCACAGGAAATTGCAATTAGGAAATCACTAATTCAAATATTTGTACATGTGACCCTAAGTGTTTAATGGCTAAAGAAGAAATTGTCTTTTTACATTTAACATGTTTTGGATGTCTGTTCACTTTCAAAGACTAAATTGATAGATCTATTGAGGGGACATGTTTCGCTCTTAGGGGCATATTTACAAGAAAGTGGCACATCGGTCCCGATGCATCACTTTTCTTGCATTTCCCCTGCCGCACCTAATAACACCATGGTTGCACCATATTTACAATACGGTGCACCATGATGGTCATTATGACAATAGCTTCAATAATTTTGATGCTATTGCCCTGCTTTGCTGCACTAGCATAAAAAATGTTGACGCTAATGCAGCAAAGCACAGGGAGGCCTGTTGATTAAAATGAGTGCTTCATTTTAATGCTTGCTCTGAGCAGCAGGTGTTAAAAATGATGAACAACATGGCGCAGTGAAATGCTGTAATTTTCACTGCGCCATTTTTTCGGGCCTCTCTGCATCAGAATTCTCCCCTTGCATACATTATGCGGCACTGCTTGTAAATATGCCCCTTAGTGAGGCCCGGGATGCCTTTAAGAAATTCTGGAGAGTCGATTGAAGGTCAGTCATGTTACTGAATCTCAGTAGATTGAGGTAAATGTTTTTTCAAAGGTTGGACATTGGTAGGCCAAATGTTAGAAAAGCTCCTTTTATTTTATTAGATCTGGCACATCTATCCAGTAGTGGCCAGATCTCCTAACGCATACCGGCCACCAACAACACTGTAATGTGACCTGACCAATGTGACATCTGGCCATTCATTGCTCTGTTTATTTTGAGTCAAATTTGAAATGTATTTGTCAATAGCGGACTATAACACCAAATGCAAATTGTTTTCGGTTTTGCAGCAGACTTCTGAACATCACATCAGTGACGTTACAAACCTGCCCTTGAATTTTTTTTTCAAAGACACATTCATGCATTTAATATGTGTACAATAGAAATTATGGGACTCTGAAGGGTGGACCTGTTTCAGTATGTTGAATTGCTAGGATCTGCAAGATAATTGAGTCTGGAACAGATGATGCACTGGAACACAATAGATATGTTTGCAATTGAATAACATATACATAATGGATGAGGATTCCATCCAGCCTCTCATTATAAAACTATGCTTTCCCTTCACATCTGAATAGCAGAAGAAACTTACAGTACATGCAGTCTCGCAGCCAGTGGCTAAGACGGATCGATGGCCAGAAATACATTTAGCCAATACAATACACTGGTATCAATGTAGAATAAAATTACTGGATCAAACATTGATATTTAGGTAATTTATTTGGCATTTTTCTATTCCATTTCCCTCTGCAGCCGGAGCAATAAACAGTAGGCAATCAGAATGCTACCACTACCAACCTGCATTCTAACGATGTTTCCCTCCTAGTAGCTCGACAACCAGAGTCATACAGTCTATGGATTCATAGTAGGCAGATGGGACAAGCCTCATTATAGTCGCAATCTATAAATCCCATAGTGTTGCTCCCATACTACATGCCCATAAAGATCACTGACTGCTAATGTACAACTAAAGCCTTAACCTCGCTCAGAGAATGTGCCAACAAAAGAAAACATTTTGAAATCTTGGAGCGCTTTTGTATCTTCTGTGGGATACTTAGGGCCATATTTATACTTTTTGACGCAAAACTGCGCTAACGCAGTTTTGCGCCAAAAAAATTAGCGCCGGCTAACGCCATTCTGAAGCGCCATGCGGGCGCCGTATTTATTCAATGACGTTAGCCGGCGTTAGCCGCCGGCGCTGTCTGGTGTGCGTTAAAAAAAACGACGTACACCAGGCAGCGCCGGCGTAGGGGGAAAATGGCGTATGGGCGTCCACAAATGGTGCAAGTCAGGCTGAGGCAAAAAAATCGCCACAACCCGATATGCGCCATTTTTTTACGACGCCCATCCCCCATTGAAATGACTCCTGTCTTAGCAAAGACAGGAGTCATGCCCCCTTTCCCAATGGCCATGCCCAGGGGACTTCTGTCCCCTGGGCATGGTCATTGGGCATAGTGGCATGTAGGGGGGCACAAATCAGGCCCCCCTATGCCACAAAAAAATACTTACCTGGACTTACCTTAATGTCCCTGGGGTGGGTCCCTCCATCCTTGGGTGTCCTCCTGGGGTGGGCAAGGGTGGCAGGGGGTGTCCCTGGGGGCAGGGGAGGGCACCTCTGGGCTCATTCTGAGCCCACAGGTCCCTTAACGCCTGCCCTGACCCAGGCGCTAAAATCCGGCGCTAATGCAGGTTTTTTAGACCCGCCCACTCCCGGGCGTCATTTTTGCCCAGGAGTATAAATACGACGCATATGCATCGGAGTCATTTTTTAAGACGGGAACGCCTACCTTGCATATCATTAACGCAAGGAAGGTGTTCACGCAAAAAAATGACGCTAACTCCATGAACTTTGGCGCTAGATGCGTCTAACGCCAAAGTATAAATATGGAGTTAGTTTTGCATCGAATTTGCGTCGAAAAAAACTACGCAAATTCGGCGCAAACGGAGTATAAATATGCCCCTTAATTCGGGTCCTAAAAATTGCAGGAAGTAAGGAATTACACACGGTACCTAGAATTCAAAGCCCCACACATTCACCTCTTTGCTCACAGAACACAGTTCACCACCCCCCTCGGAATCTGAGCCTATGTGGCCCTTTCTGTAAGCTCGCCAAAATAAACAGAATGTCACAGATGTCCATTTTCGAGAATTACTATGACTTTTAAATGTGCGCGCGACAGCCCTGTGCTGTACTGTAATTAGGAGAAGGCTCCTGGTATTCTGAAAGAAGATGGGAAACACAAGCCAGAACACATTTAACTTACATGCAAACGTTCTAACAAAAATGCACGAAAATGCTTCATCGCACGTAGTCAGAAAGTGTAGTCAGAAAGTGTATGCACGTTCACACCTGCATGCACACACCCACCCCAATAGCTTGACTAAATGATCAGTCTGGGCAGCATCTCTTATGCGCAAAGGTATGAAGCTTCTTGGTAAGTCAACGATGAAGAAATAAACATTGTACTAATGGAGATCAGATAGAGATGAATCTGAACAACGTGCCGACCCAGAATATCAACTTCTCTCTGATAGAAAGGTGTATTTGTCCAATGGGTCGAGGAGGCTTCTCAGCCTGTCAGGCTCGAGCCATCTAATGAGGTCAGGGTTTGGGGAGCGCTTTAACTGAGCTAAGCGATTACATCCTATAACCCATTTGTACACGTAAATTCGTCTTATCACCTTTTCCTCTTTGCTTGACATGCACACCTTCCACGTATAGAAGGTTGACAGTGTCTCAGTCCTCACATATAAGCAATATTCATCTAAAAGACAATAACCAGACTGATGACTTCGTTATAGCTCAGTTCATCTGGCTTGCTACCTTATAGTGGCAGAAGGAAAAAATAATGCCCAACCCCTTACATCCACCTGTTGTCTATTTGCAGGGCCAGTGGTTGGCAGGAACTTCCTTGCTGGGTGTAGGGAAAGCCCACAGCTGTATATGGGCCAGCAGTACACACCTAGAAAGTTGAAGGAGGAATTTCCCTCCTTAGATACTTTCACTCCTTATAGGCGCCTCAGTAACGCTTAGGCGTACTTTGCTGGCAATACAGTGCAGTCAGTACTACCAATGGTGCAGTAAATGGTATTACTGCGCACAGTGCTTTGTCAGACTTAAGTGTTAGTGTCCTCAAATAAGTGCTGATGTAGGCCGACCATTGCAATATAATAGATATGCTCTCTCCTCAATTTTGTGGGATAAGGCTCTCATGGGAGGTACTGTAATGATGGGTTCCCTCAATGTTTACATGACTTAAATAAGAAACATGCTACATGATAAAACATTATTAGCAATAATTTCACTTTTGATATTGGTCTCGTTTCATAACCTGTCTTACAATTACTGTCTATTCGATGGATCTCAATTATACCGATAATTTTCTTGGTTTTCATGAGATTTGTATCCAGGTGAATGATTTAATCATGCAGCTCTGCTCGATTTCAGGAGTTGCAGTCTTTATGAACTGCTTACTATTCTGTGAATAGCCTTTTTCTGGGTTGGTGTTTTCTTTAGGATTGTAATTTGTTGAAAAATAATTATGAAATGGCTTACGAAAAATAACTTCATGCAGTTATATATGATATAATTTAACTCGCTCTTTTATGTTGGCCAATAATCTTATATATTAATTACTCCATGCTGTTTTTAATTATTCAAATTTCTAAGGAATTAATCTTAATTATCCAAAGCTTCGAAAATGGAATGCAAAATATTTATTACAATACCCTCCTGTTTGATGGATTAACACGTTACCAGGATGAAAAATGAGAAACAATATTTAAAATGTACTTACGTGCCAGATACCTGCTTTTGTTCTCAAATCCCGTCGAGCAGTGGCACCACAGTAATTCTCTGATATTTATGTTCAGACTGAATATAAACATATTGGCCCATGTGGGCTTGTAGGAACTGTGGGGCATATTTGCAAGCCCCGTGGCGCAGGGCAGTGCAGCATATGTCCTTGCTGCGCTGCCCTGCGCTATATGAAAATGCACCATATTTACACAATACAGTGCATTTCTGTCCTTTCCCCCTGCGCTGGTGCACGCATTGCTGTCTATTGCCAACACAGGCACCCTTGCACCTTGGTGCAAGGGTGTCTGAGTTGTAAGCAGGATTCCTTATGTGCAGGAAGCAGCACTTACTGCAGAAAAACAATCTTGGGAGGCATTTTTCTCTTTCAATTTGTGTTGCAGAATGCAGCACACATAAAGAGGAAGCAATGAGGAGAAATAAAGAAATTTCTCCTCATTGTGCCTGCCCTGGGGAGGCCTAGGGTCTCATTTCATCATCATCATAAAAATTATTTATTCGGTCACAAAAGACCATAAAAACTTAATACGTACATCACATTTCATAATAAATGGCTTATTAGTCTAAAATTATTCTCATTCTCCTTTGGATATGGACAACAACGGAACTCATTTTAAATGAAACGCCCGTTGTGGGATAAAATACAATTAACTCTATGACAAAGAATAAAATACCATTGTCTCGGAAAATTGACTAAAACACAATTAGTACTAAATGCAAATTCACTACTCTAACATGGAAAATGTTTTAACACCAGAGTAACTATATAAAACTCCTTCGGGTTCGGTCCTTTTCGTACATAGTTACAGATAAAATATGTGATGTAAAATGATACCAACAGAATGCTTTATTAACCCAGAGTCCCTGTTCTACGTTTTTGGAGAATATAGAAAATCAATTCTAGCTACTTGTGCAAATGATCTAGACAGCTCAAGCCGCTGACTAATTAATCTAAGTGCATTGTCCCTCGGTAATTCGAGTAAAACATTCACCAGATTCAAGTTATGATCTTATTTAGGTGGTTTCTAGCAATAAAAACAGTACTTCAAAAATTTGCTAGAGCACAGCATATTTGGATGGTCGGGAGCGACTGGAGATAAAGGTACGCAGGACGACATTGACGTATGTTAAAAGTTTTAAAAAAAGGGATTATATATTGTTTCCTCAGCCTATCATACAATTTGCAGAATAACACCAGATGAATTGTACTTTGTGTTGAACGAAAATCGCAAGGACAGGTCTTTAATGTCACACTCCAGTCATTCATGGAAGGAAAAGTTACCAAGTGCTGAAATAGATCTAATCTTAGATGAGTGATGACAATATGATGCCTCATGCTCGTTACATACATTAAGTAAGGCTGCATACTGTCAGCAGTCAACATAAGCTGATTACACATGACGCTATGTTTTTGGGCTTCTGCTGACCACCTCAGATCCACTAAGTGCTTAAGGCACAGGGTCTTCAACCCTTTCCTACATATTGCAGCCAACAGTTCTGGATTTTCATAGTGTTCGAGGTGCCCCAGGTCTTTAAAAAAAATTCTTAATGTACTTCAACCACGGGACTCTTTGGGAGAGTTTGGAAGCCAGACAATCCCAGAGAACAGCCCAATTTAAACCTGCATGTTCTGTGGTCCATTTTTTCTGCCATAATAAAATGGGCAGTACCATAATTAAACCAGCTAAATAAGGAACCCCCAATTCTGCATGACAGACAAATGAGTAAGTACCCTTTGGTATGGTTAAAAGGGCTCTCAAGAAATAATATTCTGTTATTTGAAGGATATTGCAATTAGAGTACCCCCAAACACCTGCCCCATATGTGGCAGTAGAGATACATTTTGCTCTGTATACTTTTAACATATTCTGTGGAGTGATGGTCCCTAACTGTTTTGAGAAGTTCTTCAGAGCCATATTGGCCTTAATGAATTGTAGATTCCTAACATTTGCACACAGTGACCAAGTGCCATCCTTGTCGAACAGGATTCCCAGATATGAAAATGTTGAGGAAGAATTAATTATCCCACCCTGCATACTAATATTGTGGCTCTTTAGTGTCTTTCTGCCACATTTCAGAATGTAAGTTTTGGAGCAATTAACTTTGAGACCCAAGCTGGTCATATAGCTGACACAAGTTGTCATGAGTCGCTGGAGAGCTAACGGAGTCCGTGCCATAAGGACAGCATCATCTGCGTAGAGTAGGTCTGGCATCGGATGGTGTCCGATTTGTGGGAGATCTTTACAGTTACTTATCAGTTCTGTCTCCGACTTATTTTTATATAGGGAAAATAGAAAAGGTGCTAAAATGCAACCTTGGTGTACTCCTCTGTGTATGGAAAATGGTTTAGAACTTTCCCCTCTTCCCCTGTACCTCACCTTAGCTTTACTTCCTGAAGAGAGCTCCCTTAAGAAATGGATAATGGTCTGGTCTACCCCTAGGTCATTCAAGATGCTCCATAAACTATCATGAACTTTGCAGTCAAAAGCCAAGGTCAGATCGATAAAGGCAAGATAAAGATTACCTTCCCTGATCTTAGTATATTTCCCCATTATAACATTTAGATTCAGGGCCTGTTCCACTGTTCCAATCCCTAGACGGAATCCATATTGTAATTCTGACAAGATGTTATTTGATTCTGCCCAGCCTTGTACTCTGTTCAGAATAATGGGAACGGCTAATTTGGCTAATGAGTCGAGAAGAAAAACGGGTCTGTAACATGCTGGATTGAGGCAGTGGCCCTTTTTAAATATTGGAATAATAATGACTCCGACCCAACATGGTATAAATCCTCAAATGCAGCAGGCCCTCAGGATGTTGGTCAACAGAGGACCTCATAGCTGGATGTTAGCCTTATAGAGGTCCACTGGGATACCATCGGGCTTGGGGCCTTTCCAGCTTTACTTGCGTTAATGGCCCCTATGACTTCCTCCAAGCTAAACAATGGAGTTAAGATCAAGCGCACAGGTGTTTTAATAGCATCACCAGTCCAGAGCCCATTCAGATCTGCCTTGCTTACAGGGCCATATATGTCAGAAAAATCACCAATCCATTCCCCTTCCATTAAAGAAATCTCCATTCTGGGGTTCTCTTTTGCCCCTGGCACTGGGGAATTTATTATCTTCCAAAAGAGGATATTTTCATTTTTAAGACAGGCATTATAGAGTGATTCCCAGGTTTCGCCTTTCAAGTAATCTTTTCTTTTCTTAATTGCTACTTTGTATTCATGCCTAAGATTACGAACTTCATATGGGTGTCTATTTGGAGTGCCTAAGGCCTTCTTTAATCTTTTATGTGCCTTGGTGCATACAGAATCAAACCAACCATTATTTTCCCATTGCCCCAGCTTCCCCCTATTATTGGTGAGGGCTCTTTTTACACCTCGGGAAATTGAGGTAAAGGTGCTGATGCATTTTGGGGGATCCACATCTTCACTGAGGCATATCCCGAATTCCAAGGTGTGATCACTGATTAATTGATTAAGTAGACCTTGGGGTTCTATTTGGGGCAAGCGTAATGAATACCCATTACAAGAGGCTAATTCAGTATCCTTTACTAGATCAACATTATCATTTTGGCATTGTTTACCTGATCCTACATAGATCTGTGTGCTCTGTGGGTGATGATCACTGATAGCTATGTCCTGTAATGAATAATTAGACAGGCTTTGTGCAAAGTGAGTTGACATTAATACAAAATCAATCACCGTGCCAGCACCTCTACAATTGAAGGTGGGCTTGAATTGCGGCTCATTACTGTGTATCTCATTTATAAAAAGCAAGTCAAATCTCGACACCAGTTCATTCATAACGTCTCCTTGACAATTATGTGCATAGTGTGCTTGAGACCCTATCCCTTTTTCATTTAGGCCACATATCTTTTCTGAAGGTTCCCTGCAGAGATAAATATTAATGTCTCCACCCCATATTATGACCCTATCTCTTTTATTACGTGTACAGGCTTTCTCTAGGTCATCCCCTAGCTGGTCTAAGATGGTAGACACCTCGCCTATAGGGGCATTATTACAGAAGTTGACAACCACTAGTTGGATCAGATTGTCTAGATCACACACAATCATTTGATAATATGGGTGCCGTTAAACAAAGTGCATGCCCAAGTTTAAATTGCGAGCTAGAGACAGCGAGATTATACCACTAACAAGGAAAAATAAAGTGAGTACAGTGGTTCTAAATCTGCAAAGAAAGGTCCACATTTGCACGTGGTAATAGGTGATCACTTATCTGAAAGCAGTAACCGCCACAGTGTGGGAGAAGAGGTCAGATCTGATTTCAGCAAATCTAACAGAGTGCTTAAGAGCCCTGTAGACATAGAAGAAGGAAAAAAAGTAAAAGTCAGGAACGGAGAGCTGGGGACAAGTGTGGCAGCCATCTTGGAGTGTGACAGGGCAGTAAAGAAAAGCAAAAGTACCAGGTGTACAGACATCTTGTTTTTTGTTAATATTATTGAGGGATTATAAGAGAGAGAGAGATGAAGAGTGGTAGAGAAGGTAGTAATGATACCAGTAGTGAAGTTGTAAACAGGCAGGGTATTTACATGACATGCCATTTTGCTATACCTGTGAAATGGTGTTGAGCTTTAGTAGTATATCATCTATCTTTCAGACCATACGGATGCACATGTAAAACACAACAGTTTACAAAATACAAAGGCTTACAGTATCAACTCCAAGGACAGGTAGAAACCAAAAAACTACATTTGATTGAGAGAATACAGAGTGGTCTGTGCAGCGCAATGGTATCCTGCCTGGTGTGCAGCAATTTATGTTTGGAACAGAGATACAAGAAGAGCCAAGAGGACTGTAAAGATAATATAGATAGCATTAATATACATACAACATGGTATTGGGTGACACAACATGTGGTCACTGCGGAGATGTAGTACCATTTAACAATGTATGAGTAGTCGTCAGAAATGAAAACATGAAAGGGTTGCCATTAAATAGCGTTTCACAGAGAATACATGGTTTTTCTGTGTTTATAACCTTGTCAACCACCCGAGGTGTAAAATATGTATCAAAGAAACACATGCAGTTCTCTGTCCATGTGCAAACCCAGGTCAACTGCACAAAGTTTAATGATCCATTTAGCTTCATATCTCCTGAGATTGGAGACCATGGGTCCCTCCCTCGCATCATTAGTGATGCATGTAATGCCATGGAATTCCATCCCCATGACCTCAGAGCCTGCATGTGTCGAGTTATAATGGGCAGCCAGGGGTTAATTAGGGTGATTGTTCCTAATAGGTCTAATCTTTTCCTGAATCTGTTCTTTTAAAGGGTGAATAGTACTTCCCACACAGTTTAAACCACATTGGCAAACAGTGCAATAAACTGTGAATTTACTATTGCAGTTGATGAACTGTGCAGAGTTGTGTTCAATCTTCACCAGTTTATCCATGGCAAATTGACAGACATTACAGCATGAGCATCTGAAGAAACCACAAGGTTGGGGGGGGTCACCAGGTGATCGATTGGTATTGTGTGTGTGTCTCAGTGTAGCTGGGACATAGCTTATTTCTTAGTGTTTGTCCACAGCTGTAAGTAATCTGAGGTCTATCCTTGATAAACTTATGTAGTGTCTTGTCCAGTAACAGTAGGTGCCAGTGGCGTTGTATTACATGACTCTGTTCATTAAAAGCAGTGATCATGTTTGTATATCTGTCTTTAGACCATGTGCCAGTCCCTTGGGTCAGAAGGGATGCCCGTGAGGTGTGCAGAATTCTGGTTTTAGCTTTGGTTATAACCTTCCCTGAGTACCCTCTTTGTAGAAAGTGTGGTTCAACCACTCCCAGTTCTTGCATGAATACAAGGTTGCTGCTGCAATTTTGTCACACTCTGGTCAGTTCCCCCAATGGATTACCACTAATCTGAGACAATTACTTAGCATTATTACTTGGAATGTGTTTACTTTAAGAGGTATGACTTTTTACGACTTCTTTTTCTATTTTTGTTTTACTTTTCCTTCAACAAAAACCCGGTCTACTCCACTATGACTCACCACCGCCCCCCCCCCTATCTTTGGTGTGTCCAGCACACAATTTCACAAATGACGGTTACAGGGCTAAGTATATACTCACATTATAATTAAATTATGAATAAATTACATTTTTTGCATGGTGTTTCGTTGGAACACCATATTATGCTCGGGGTTAGTGGAGCTTATTTCACGGTATTGCACCATAGTCCACCATAACTTTGAGCAACCATCAACATGAACTATTATTGACTGTACTCATACAAAGCTTGGTAAGTGCACTCCATCGAACCACCACTACCCATCCCTCTCCGTGTATAAAGTTAGAAAATACACTTACTTAAAAGGTCATTCATTAACATGTCTTTCAAAGAAAGTGTGCAAAAGCACTTTTGATCACTTTAGAATGTTAGCTGTGTTTAATCCAAAATGTGCAATTTAATTAGGAGACTTTCTAATGTAAAAACTCCAGTGTTACGTTTAGGAAATTTAAATAGAGCTAATACAGAAGATGAGGAGGTAGTGACAAGAGGTGAAGATGAAGTAGATACAGAGATTAGTACTGAAAAATGTACAAAGGAGATAGGAAAGTTCAACACACTATATTTTGAAAAACCTGTGAATGTTTATATTTGTTGTCGCGACACTCACTACAAAAAGCAAACTTGTAATGTAGTTGTATTTTATAAAACTGGGCAAGATAATAATGAGTAACAGGAATTTGGTACATATCTATTTGGAGAAGAACGTTTTAACTTAGACTCAAAGGAAAGAATATGTAAGTATTGTTATGAGAAAATGCAGGATAAAAAAATGCCAGCTACAGTAATTCATAATAGGTTAGAATTGGTACCACTGCGACAAGAACTTGACCATTAAATGTGTGTGAATCAATTCTAGTACAAACTGTTCATCCATTTCATGCAATCAGTCGAATGGAGCCATGGAACCAAAGATAGGGAAGCTGCCACCAACAGAACCCTGTGGAGAGTTGTGTATTTACCTTTAAATTTAAAAACAAAATGTAGACGCTACAGGTGTTAAGAAAAATGTAGATCAACCACTCATTATTATAGTAAATGGCATACCCACCAAAAGTAAAAAAAAAAAAAAACTATCAATAGTTATTGGATGTGAATAAAGTAAAAAAGAAAGATTATACTTTAGTTTTTTACAAAAATGTTAATATCATTGAAGATATAAGTTGTATTGCTGATGAAGTACTACAATCAAGTAGACAAATTGAAAAAGTGGATACGCAGATTCAGAAGAAATATATGAAGAAATATATGACCACTCTAATATTCATCCAAAAGAAGTTGATGGGAATGCTAATGATCTGTTTCAAATTAAACAGGCTAGAAGAGCTCCAATGAGTGTGTGGAAAAACAAGTTTAGAGGCTTGAGCCCATATTTATACATTTTAGTGCAGCATTTGTGTAACATTTTAACGCCAAAACGGCCCAAACGTACAAAATATAATTGTATTTTGTGAGTTTGCGACACTTTTGTTTTAAAAAAATGACGCCAATGCGGCGCTAAAAAAGTATAAATATGTTTTCTACAGCTATTTTCCACAGGAGTTGGTGCCATCTATGATGACCAACCTGTACAAATACCAGAAGCTGTATACAGTTCAACAGACTATGGGGGTTATTCTAACTTTGGAGGAGTGTTAATCCGTCCCAAAAGTGACGGTAAAGTGACGGATATACCACCAGCCGTATTACGAGTTCCATAGGATATAATGGACTCGTAATACGGCTGGTGGTAAATCCGTCACTTTTCCGTCACTTTTGGGACGGATTAACACCTCCTCCAAAGTTAGAATAACCCCCTATATTCAGATAACCCTAGGTTTTGACAATGTATTCTGGGGCATATTTATACTCCGTTTGCGCCGAATGTGCGTCAAAAATTTTGACGCACTTTCAGCGCAAACGTTGCCCCATATTTAAACCCTGACGCCCGATCCGGCGCACCAGGAAAATGGCGCTATGTGCGCCAGTTTTTGGAAGCGGCACCCCGCCCTGCGTTAATGACATGCAGGGTAGGCGTTCCCGTCCAAAAACAGGCGCACATAGCGGTGCGTGGTATTTATGCTTCAGGGCAAAAATCACTCCCGCGCGGCAGGCGGCGCAAAAAAATGGCGCAAAGCACGAATATCGTGAAATTTTAACGCCTGGGTCAGGGCAGGCGTTAAAATGGGGCAAACGCACCTGTACTTAATCAGAACACACAGAACAAACAACAGAGCAGCAGAGCAGCAGAGCAGCAACAGGGAGACATGGAGGTGATTTTTCTTCAACGTGCACGTAGACGCAGAGCCCTGCAGCAACAACAGCAGCCACAATAACAACAGCAGGGACCCCAAAGACAGCGCAGAAGGCAGGAGAGGATATTCCACCCAAGAACAACCCTGCATGGCCTCAGGGAACGAGACATCATACAGAGGTACCGGTTGAACTGGCAGGCCATTCAGCAGCTGCTGACAAATATTGAACAGCAATTGGCCCCCACTTTAGTGACTCCACGCACTATCCCAACCGAAACAAAGCTGCTTGCCGTACTTCACATGCTGGCAAGTGGCTCCTTTCAGACAACTGGTGCCCTGGTTGGTGGAATCTCACAACCATCTTTCTCCGCATTCCTGCCTAAAGTACTGGATGCCATCATTGGACTGACACCCCGCCACATCTGCTTCCCTAACACACTGCAGATGCAGCAGGAAACAAAACAGGGGTTCTACGCCATCAGTGGCTTTCCGCACGTCCTTGGTGCAATCGACTGCACACACGTACGCCTTGTGCCACCTGCTGCGAGTGAACACCTCTACCGCAACAGGAAGCACACACATTCCATCAACGTGCAGGCCATAGTCGATCACCAAGGACTGATCAGCAACATTGTGGCTAAATATCCTGGGAGTGTACATGACGCATTCATCTTCCGTCACTGCACCATCAACCAACACTTCCAGGATGGACGGTATGGCAATGGACTACTTGTTGGTAAGGACAAAAATCTACTTATATACTCACTGCACAGAAACCCTCTAGGATAAACAACCCATACACCACAATAGCAATACCTAGACAGGAACACACTGAGGTACTCACATCACTAGCCATGTTTCACAAGTCACCATTGAACCTCTCACACCTTGGAATTTACTCCACAGCTTAGTGTGAAGACATTCATGACTGTGGTTGCCTAAATGTCACCTTGCAAATTGGAAGTCTCACAATAACCTGTACACTAATACCATGCATAACTTTTAAGGGATGGGATGGCCTGGGTATGTTCAATTGAATGTTTCTAATACCCTTTCATGTTTCAACTCTGCATGGAACTATCATCACACCCCCAGTGAGGACACACGGACACCTGTGTCACAAGTCACTATGCAAGGGAGGGCACACTGTACTTGAGAAACCGATACATCCTGCTGACAAACAGTTAGCCAACAAACACCTGCTCAGCCAAGGAAAAAAAACAATGCCAAAGTTTCCACCAACAACCATAGGTTGTCACATTAGTACACAAAATAGTCACAGACAACACAACACAACTACTTCCATCAAAGATACGTACAACAGTGCCTCCTACATCTAATTGATACCATTCTGTGTTTCTCTTTCAGCTGATCAGGGGTATGGCATCCAGCCTTGGCTAATGACACCATATGGGAACCCAAATACTGCTGCTGAGCAGGCATACAATGACGCCCACAAGAGGACACGCAGCATTGTGGAGCGGACCTTTGGGATCCTAAAGTCAAGGTTCCGCTGCCTTGACATCACTGGCGGAAGCCTATTATACTCCCCAGAGATGGTCTGCAAGATCATATGCACTTGTGCCATATTACACAATATTTGTGTAAAAAGGAACATTCCCCTCCTTGAACTGGACCCAGACATGCCTGAGGATGATGATGAGGAGGATGCTGGCCTGCAACAGGAGGGGGAACAACCTAACACCGCAGCAGGAGTGCGTAGGCGCCAACAGCTTGTGAACAATTTTTTTACTTAAGTTATTATAATCACTTGTATTCCACACTTGTAAATAAACACAGATAACAAACACCACATCATGCTTTGGCCTATTCATTTCTGACCACCTTTAGTTTGAAATAGCTGAAGATGAATGTTGTCTCATTGATCAAGAATGCCATTAAAATTAATCACACCAAAAATAAACATCACAACTGTATGCACAGAGGGTAGGATGTGACATGTTACATTACCATACACAGAGCCCAACAAGAGTACAAATGTGACAATTACACATGCCGGATCCAAACAACTGAAACAGTCTCTCATCCAGCCCAAAATTGGAGATCATTTGAAAGTCACATCACACGTGTTCAGAGACAGGGTGGGACCATCCATGTGTACGTGAACATGTCATCAATGGCTTCTCTCAAGTGTATGATGTGAGCAATACACAATTGCAACAACATCAGCTGCCACTAACTCAGGAGGAGACCTTGAAGTTACAGTGACAACATACACACAGACAGGTCATAGTGGATCCACATTCCCACACACATGTACACATATCTCATACAACCAACCTAATATTTGAAAGTAGACCATCACAGTTGTGTCCCAGTTTGAACCTAGCAGGAAGATTGTAACATGACACTAAACCAGTTGATGCAGAAAGGGACACAGACAACCAAAAAAATCTTCGCATTATCACATCGTGAACGCTGAGAGTCTTGCAAACTTAGTCATATGAAAATGGTATGCAACTTAGCTCCAAATCATCATTACTGCAAACGTCAAATGGGCTAATGAGATGAATGAATGGTCAACAGTCATTCATACCATATGGCCTTACATTAGCACGCTGCTGCAGGTTTGCCATGATATAATAAAAATACTCCATGGATACAGTAGCTATTCTGGATGGTCAAATCCTAGGGTGCGGGGGCCAAAGTCCACCTCTACCGCCCCCAAAACATACAAGAATCATGTACTTGTGAACTAAACACATGCATAAGGCACATGTGTGGCCTCCATGTCACAAGTCCTACACAAATATGAAACACAAAATCATAATGGGACATGGTCAGCCCCATAAAAACTGAAAGTGACTCTCCCACTCCCTGTTAGGACTACAGATAAAAGCATCCCCATCATAAAGGTGGGCACATTTTGGAGACGGAATACATAATGGTATCCCAGGCATCATTTCAAAATAGCCATCAGCAATTACACCAAATATGTTGTCAAATATGGTCAATACATTAGTTAAAGTATCCCAAACAGTACAGTGTGAAGGCCGTCTATACATAAAAGTACGGACATGTGTCATATACAAACACAAATGTGTCTCACATCGCACCATTTGACCATGACAAATCACCTTTCCAAAGCTAAACACATGAAGACATTAGGATAAATGTGCTCCATATTCTACGCATACAGCATGGCCGTCATAATTTGTTCACGTACATGAGTGCACACAATGCAGAGTCAGATACAAATGTATCCAAAAGTGTCTTGATCTTTCGCCTTCAAAATATAATTAACATCCACAATATTTTTGACTCTGCATCATGTGCACTACTGTACGTGTAAAAAAAACGACGCCCATGATGTATGCGTGGTAAAATTGACGCTACATGGACAATATGTTGGTCATTTCATGTACATTATTAATTATTAATATTCATATAAATTTTTTTCACTCCGCATCATGTGCACCACTGTACGTGTAAAAAAAACGACGCCCATGATGTATGCGTGGTCAAATTGACGCTACATGGACAATATGTTGGTCATTTCATGTAAATTACTAATTATTATTATTCATATCATATTTTTTCACTCCGCATCATGTGCATCACTGTACGTGTAAAAAAAACAACGCCCATGATGTATGCGTGGTAAAATTGACGCTACATGGACAATATGTTGGTCATTTCATGTACATTATTAATTATTAATATTCATATCATATTTTTTCACTCCGCATCATGTGCACCACTGTACGTGTAAAAAAAACGACGCCCATGATGTATGTGTGGTAAAATTGACGCTACATGGACAATATGTTGGTCATTTCATGTACATTATTAATTATTAATATTCATATCATATTTTTTCACTCCGCATCATGTGCACTGTAATGCGTCAAAAAAAATTGACGCACAACTGTGTCTGCGTGAAAATATGACGCATAACGGGAAAATAAAAACGGCGGCCATTTTATGCAGGAAGTGATGTAATAGGATATCCTGTTTACAAAATCTGTACTGGGAGTTAACTTTCACTTTAACTTTGCAGTCTCAGATTTATCTAGACTGTGTGGTTGTGTGAAAGGTGTTGTCCTGTGTTTTACTGCTTTTGTGTCCTGTGTGCCTTGTATTTTGTCTTAGTGTCAATCTATTATTGTTGTATAACATTGTCTCAGTCTGTTTAGTGTTATTTTGTCTATACCTGTGATAGTTTGTATTGTCTGTGGGAGTCTGTTGTGGGTAGCATAGTTTGGGGGGTTAGTTTGGCTATTTTTCTCCTTCTTCTTTTTCTTTCACACCTCTACCTTTCCCCATTTCCCCCTTTTTATTTCATATTTTTTTGGTACATTCTTAGTCCTCTCAATATGTCAGGTAGGCCTCGCCTGTCCAGGATGGGGGAAGACGAATTGGGGGGGTTCATATGGCTCGTAAGCCATTTCCTCCCACTAATGCTGGAAGCTGGGGGCCGTGTGATACAGGGGTATCACACAGAGGCGAGGAAAATCCGGTGGGAGAAGGTGCGCCATAACCTGGTCCGGGTCTATGGGAGTCTCAGGAATGTACACCAACTCAAGCACCGCTGGGCAGATCTGATCACCAGGGAACAGGACCTGCTGGACCACCTGGGACTCCGGATTGGTGGCCATGTTGGTGAGTAAAAAACAATTAAATGGGAATGACAGAAATCGGTGTGTGAACATGTGATGATTGTTAGCCAATCTGCAAAATAAGTAGCTGAGTGTGTGTAATGCCAGGGAAACCTAGGCCCATGGTTATACACATTAATCCCCATTTTTGCAACACATGTACACGCAATGACAGCTTTATAAATTCAACATCTATTTGTATTATGCTAAGTCGCCCCCTCTCTGCGTCACAAAATGTTTCAAATGCTGCGCTACAAAGGTATACATATGTGTCGTGTATTTGTTGCAGAATGTGTATGAAGACCTATGCTACCAGTCCGATGGCTCATTTTTGCAACACATACCAGATGCCTGTAGCTGCATGTAATGTAGTGTTGCATTTGTGTCAGAAAAGCAACACGTGAACGGCTCTATTTGTACTCCACTGGTCATAATGGCCAGTGAGTACGTCATGTAGAAACAACATACCTACATATGCAGACGCCATAGCTAGACAGAAAATTGGAAACACATGATGATGCTATACATGTGTGTTGCCGTCACGTCACATGAAGTTAGTCATGTTGTTCACACATATGTCACATGTGTGTCTGGTTGCTGTCTGTTGACCCTGTCCAAATAGCCTGTTTAATTGTGAGTGGTCATGCAGTCCTCATGGAACCAGTTTTGGAATGTCTCTCGGGGATGCACATGCTGAGATGTATGGATAACATTATTGTTGGTGCATACTAATGGAGGATTAACTTGGACGACACATGACTGTCCTGACCACTGCATGAGTGTAGTAGGGTGTGACACTGGAGCAGGAGACTCATCCAATGATAATGTTGAATACAAAGTGATCCATGCAGGATGAGCATGTGTGAAAGTCTATCATTACCATGTCATATTCACACAGTGTCATTGTAACAGAAATCATTTGTCCGTTCACACAGTCTGAGTATAATCTTTGTTTCATGCTTTACAGGTGGACCAGCCCCGTACTCCGTGGGAGAGGTGGCCCATTTTGACGACCCCGATACCTACAGTGAGTGTCGCCTGAGTGCTATTTACATTGTTTGGTAATGACGCATGATGGATTACTGTGTGTTCAAGAGAATTCATGATTTGATGTGCTGGCCGTTCATTGGCTTTGTTCTTTTAGTGTGATATCAAATTTGAATAATGTTTCTGCAAAGCAATACGTAGTCATCTCTCAGATTGAGGGGCTGTAGCCCATTCAATTAGGGCGGCAATTGGGAATGGTATGACTCATTTGGAATACACTGGTCAATGTTAGACTTGGTCAGGGACTTGCCATGAACTGAGTCTGCATATCAGACTGACAGTCTCCCAGATAGCTTAGCCACATGGCTTTGATGACAAGTGCTTCTTCCTAGTTGAGGATGGACTGTGTACACTGTAGGTTGGATCTTCCGTGGGCATGTACTTCCACAAGGTGAACTCGAAGTGTGTGTGACTTGAGTGCAATGCCCTAGGTGTTCAGTTGAATCATGTGAATGGGTGTACTACCTTCCTGTGTGTGTGTTGTTAAACATGCCTCACTAATAGTATGTTATGTTGGGCTAAGTCATAACATTTTGACATGTGTGGACCTGGGATGTGACAAGGTTGGGCTGACTACAACGTGTTGCTAGCCCTTCATAGGTGTTGTGTGTGAAGGCACATAATTGTTGAACTTTCTGTACACTCCTGGGTGTGCATTGAACATGGGATTGTTGGTTGTTCTTCCCACACCACCCACAAAGACTGGGATGTTACTGTGAAACCGGGTACCTAGGACTGTAGCAACCAGTATGTTACACGTACTTAACACCTTTTGTGACTTGAGTTAGTACCTTGGGCCAGAGTGAGAAAAATGTCTACACGTTGCAAATGGCATAAATATATGTGTGGGATTTGCAAACGTCTGTTTCCTATTCCAAAATGTATTTGGTGGTCATGTACATATGAGGAAAATGCTTTTCAAAATGGATATAATAAAGGGTTTTACCAGACCTACTTGCAAATCACAGTGGTAGGCAATCCCATTTGCAACCAAGTACGTGGTTGCAAAGTGAGTAGCTGTTATCATCCACTTGAAGTGGATGGTAACCACCTTGCTGACTGGAATGGGTCCTCATTGTAAAGCTTCACCTTTGTGAGTGGACTAAAATAATCCTGCGCAAAACAGCCAGTGGTCTAAGGGACCAATAATTACCGTGAAAATTTCCAAGTACAATTGTTGTGATTTAAAAATAATTGCAGCTCATTTTCCTTTCCGGTAAACGGCCTACACTTGGGGAAAAATAACTTGCTTAATTTAAAAACAGTCACGTCTATGGAGTTCTGCTGGTCCCAGCAGGCCTCCATCCCCGTGAGTGCCCATGTTGCTAAGGTGGGGCAACTTGGAACCCACATCATTGATGTTCATGAGGTGGGTTTTAGGGACCCCATAGCGACTCGCAGACGGTGTCACCGTTCTGCTTTGCAAATTGCTAGTTGATTTTCCTAAATTCCTACATCTGACACCTAGTGTGGACATATGATTCTGGGCCAGGGGTTCAATCTTAGCACACAACTAATTAAAAATGCTATTGAGTGAGGAGTGTGAGTGTTATCACATAGAATGACATATGTACTGAAGTCAGTATGCGGAAGAGCTGGTGCCATAATGTCAAATGCCTTAGGTATGATTTGGATGAGTAGTTTAGGGTGATGTCATCCATCATGTAGAGACATGGATATGCTAGGTGTGATATGACCTTAGGTATGCATGATTCACATGTACTTCCTCTGAGCATTTCCGTGAACTATGTTGTAACAATTGCTGCATACAATATATTTATAGTAATGGACAAATGAGCCATTGTGGGATTCAACCCACTGTAAATTAAATGCTCAATATTTCCCTTTTCTCTTCACAGCTGCAAACCTGAGTGCCGCAGAGCGCAACCATTTTGAGCACAGGGCAATGAGGTACAGGCACATCCTGCAGGTGCAGTGTGGGTATCGGAGGATGGCCCGCAGATACAATTCCGATCGGGCCTCCGGGGCGTGGTATGCCACACCACAGGCTCCACCAACGGTGCCACCTACAACCACCGCCACTACAACCACCAGGTCTGCCCAAGGGGACCCAGCGACGGACCAGGCATCTTCCTCAAGACCTGGACCCAGCCGTGTGTTGGGAGCAGGGCTGTCCCGTGGCCACTCCACTCCAGCAACAACCTCCACCTCCACCGGCACGCAGACCAGCAGTGACCCTCCGATTGACCCTGCAGCCTTCCAGGCATTGTCTAGAAAATTGGACAGGTTAATTCGCAAGGTGGACAACCTGACGGAGGACATGGCTGAGGTTAAGGAGAAGGTGTGATCCATCCGGCGCACACTTCAGAGGGCAAATCTTTAGTCATTTTGCCCTCCTGAACTTTTATCCCTCCCTTCTCACCTCTTTCCTCTTTTCAGACTGTTAGTTGGGTTTGGGGGGTTAGTTATAGGATAAGTATAGGTAATTAGCTTAGTTAGTGTTAGGTAAGAGGGTGGGGGGTCCTTATTCTTTCTATCTAATATTTTTGTGTGGGTGGGGGGCAATGTTGGGATTCCTGTTTAATAAAAAAAAAAAAAAAAAAATTATAAAAAGAAAAAAAAATATATATATATTTTTGTTTAGGATAGTATAGTATGTGTGTAGGTTAGTAAGTGTTGTCCTGCATGTGTCTTGTCTCTTAATGGTGGGTGGGGGGTTGATGTTTAGATCGTTTCGTTACATGTGTAGAGTAAGTTTAGCTTAGGTTAGTTAGGGACAGTTGTGGGTTAGTAGTAGTCAGGTTAGATTAGTGTAGGTTTACCTTTCCCTTAGTTGCCTCTTTTATTACTACTTTTAAATAAAAAAATTGTTAACCCTTTACCTGATGCGTTAGGTGCTACCTTTTCATGGCCTTGACATCAGTGTAGCAGAAAGTTTAAGTATGACATTTGTGTTCCATGCTCGCTATCCCCAGGCTTATGAGGTTTAACATGCCAGCTACCCGTGTGCTAACTTGGTAAGTATCCACCATGTTGGAGAGCCACCATTGGTAGTGTGCATTGATCATCAAGGTTTGGGGTTGGTATGTATCCTACTTCACAAAGAGTGCTTCCAGACTTGTTATTGTAGGTAAATAGATAGGTCGGACAGCATTGTGAAGTTCAGGGAGAGCTTTATAGATGATGATTTGTTCACACTCTTGTCTTGTTGCTGTCATTGCTGACCTACATCATGTGTGTACTGATTCAGCATTAATTTCCTTCATGGAAGTATACGCCGTAAGGGTGATTGATGCTGTGTAATTTGTTTATCATTCCTTTCATTCTACAGCATAATTTCAAATTTTAGTATTGCATGGTGCCTACATTTCTCAGCCACCATTAGTTGTGTAGAATAGCTATAGATAGTGCATCATTCTGTCCAACACAGCATGATTGTGTGTGCTTAGTCCCTTCATCAGTTATTTTCCTCAGTATAGTAAAGCTATGATGCAATCCTGGCCACTGCACAGATGTTTCAGTATACATGAAATCAGGACAGTAGTATAGAGAATCGACATGGTTGCCACACAGCCACTTTGGAGTTATCTACTGCACAGTTGAATTTTGAAATGACACAGAGACACAATAGGTGTGCAAGTGATATTTATTTATAGGTGGTGTTGTGCAAAATGTCCATTCGCCATGTTTGCTGACTCCTTTCTGGTGCATTATTACATGGTGATCCTACAGAAGGGGTGTGGATGATGCTCCTGACATGCTGGGGTGATGTCACAGACAGTGCAGAGGAACATGAAATGCCAAATGGTAGGAGAGAAACATTCACTGGCAAGGTGGACAAGTCATACAGTGGATTGCCGAACAGTCATTGAGGTTAGTTGTAGTGAGACTGGCATGTGTCAAAACGTAGGACCTTGGTCAGAGTAGGGCATGGTGCAGGGAATAGGGCTTGCGGGTACTCTTGCTTGTGAATGTTATCTGTTCCATGTCTTCTTCTTCTGATGTGTGTGTTGCCTGGTGTGTCCTTGTTGTTGTTGGTTGTGAAGGGGCAACACACACCTCAGTGTTAGAAGACATGGAGGCAGAAATCCCGGGGGCTGATCCCTGTTGAGTAAGGAAGGGCAGTACTGCAGCAAGGAGGGCCTGCTGGTTTTTCAGAATGGCAGCAACATCCCGATGGTAGGCAGCCAGGTCGGCCCTGAGGGGTTCTATGTTGCATTCGTGCACACGTTGAGTGGCTTGCAGTTTGAGTTGTTGTGTCAACTGGATGACAGCTGTGCCAATTTCCTTCAGTGTTTTTGAAATGTCCTCCAAGAGCAAATTTCTGGCTTGCATTGCAGCTGCCTGATCAGCAGTTGACAACATGCACAAACGCACCCCCTCAAGGCTGGCTGCCATATTTTGCATCCCCACCCGCACCTCCTTGGCCAGCTCCCGCTGGACCCCAACGACAGTTCTTTCGAAGCTGGTGCCAGTGTCGTCAGAGTCCTCAGCTGTGTTGGAGCTGGCAGGTCTTACAATTGGGGTGGCGGGTGGTTCTACTGTGGTGGCTGCTTGTTCTGTGCTCCTCCTTGTGACTGAAGGTGGGGTTTGGAGGCTTTCAAGGACCATGTCAATGGTCTCTTGTGGGAGGTTGATGGTCTCGTCATCCATGTCATCAGGGAACTCATGGACAGGCAGATCAGCAGGAGATCCGTGTTCCTCTGCAATGAAACAGGGTACAATTAGTGTGTCTGTGTTGTGACAATTTTGCAGTAAGATACAAGCCTTTGGATGCCTTAACATTGTACTCTGTGTTTGTCTAGGTATCTGCTGTCCGTCATAGGGCATTGTTGTAGGCCTATGGCCCACCTGTGTGTCACATGTTTGATATGGATCTTTCAGACATGTCTGCCAGGTCGCCTCTAGCTGTTGCTTTGTAATTATTTAGGAATAGGCGTTTTTTTCTCCTACTCCTCACTCGGTGTTTCACTATTGTTATGGAGGGACATTTTGTAGGGTGGGCTCTCATTATCCAACATGTGATTCTTGGCTTTCTAGGCAGTAGGATAGCTAATGGTGTGGGGGACTAAGTTTGACCCACTTGTAAATAACTCTGTCACCCAGATATTCAATTTAGCTAAGACTAACTAGCAGTGCCTCTGGTCTCCCACATCAAAGGAATGTTTACACATCCGAGCGCATGACATCTTTGGAACTTCTCAGGGAAGTGGTGGTCACTCAGGTCCTACACATTTCTATCTTTTCCGGTATGTTCCCATACACAAATGACAAAGACAGTATTAGTTTGATATGTAGTTTCATTGTACAACTGACTTGTAGGAATTTAGGTGTGAGCCCCAATTACACAAACAATACACACTGTTAGAATTGAAATAGTCCGCAGGAGAGTAATACATTAGTACACAGCTTTCATGGTGCCTAACAGTTTCTACTCTCCCTCTGCATGTTCTATGTATAGCACAGCATGTTAAGTTTGGAGGTTGCCTGTCAGAATCACAGGGGAGACATCATCCCTCATATCAGAGGAATGGGCTAGGATCTGGTTGTGCATCAGCAGCAAGGCAGGCAGCATCTAGTTATTATTTTCTGTTTGGAAACTCCCCCATGCGTGTCTTGGGACAAGGAAGTGAATGTAAAAGACATATGTCATGGTGATGACAAAGTTTCCCTACGCAGGAATGCCAAACCTTAACCCCTACCACATCTATCTGCAACGTACCAGATGGTATATGTTCTGGCAAACTCCAGTGCAGAAGTAGGCAAAACAGTGTGATTTGACTAATTGACAACACCTTAGGACTGACTATTTGCTACATCAACTGATAGGAAGGGCAATGAGAATCATTTAGTGCAAATTGCTCTGAGGCACTTAGATGTGAGCAAATGAGTATAAGTACAATCAGGGTAAGATGCACAAAGGCCTCCAGCCTGAGGCTAATGCGCAAAGTATACGTTTCACTTACCACACTACACTTTGACTGACTGTGGGTGTTGTGACTGCCCTGGCAGCACACTTGCCTCTCAGGCCCTGCCCCATACATTTTTTATTCACATTGCATGATCTCTACATGTCACGTGGCATTACCTATGCATGTCAATGTTAGGATGTGGTATGGATGTAAACATTCTTGATGTTTTGAGATGATGTTGGGAGATGTGTATTGAATTGGATTGGCCTGTTTATCGTATGAATGTCCTATTTGTTTGTCGGACTTTGCAGGTGTGTTTCAGTGACCAGTTGCCTGTGTCCCCTCCTCAATGTTGTTGTCTGAGCAGTATGACATTAGTGATGTAGCCTTGTTAGCCAGGCACGTGAGGGACCCTGACGTATGCAGCATGTGTGTATCGTTAGTGCTGTGTGGCTCCTATTGCTGTTTACTTAGGCTTATGTATGTGTCAGTTATGGACATTCGGCATTTGAGTGTACTGGTACCTTTGTCTTATTTCTAGGAGTAATTGCAGATGTCATCCTCACCCCCTAATTTAGGTATGTATGTTCCAGGATGGGGTTCCTGCCATTTGGTGCTATAGCTGCACAGAGATGAGAGGTGTTATTGTCAACTGTGGTGGCAGTTAAGTTGCAGTTGTTGTATTTGCTACAGCATCACAGGTAGGGACCTAGTTGATGGGGAATAGATTTTGCAATACAAGTGCCTGGATGTGGATTTGAGGTAGTGTCCTTCCCCCCTGTCACTGCTTTCCCTTGGCTCTCTTGTTGTAATTACAGGATGTCCCCGTGGGACTGTTGTTGTTGCTGTATTTTGTCGTGCCCCAGCTTCTGTCAGTACTGGGCATGCCCCCCTGCCGTGCCCCTTTCCCCATGCCACTTCATATATGTGCTGACTTACATGCATTGTGTAGTAGGTATCACCCCCCTGCTTACAGTCCCCATTATTGTATTATGATTCCCCATGTGACTTACCCTGCATGTGCGTAGTGTCGTGGTAGTCTGCGCTGTCCAGTCCTTGAATCCCTGTGACGATCTCCTCCGGGATGGCGGCTGCGACCATCTCCTCCATGTGGTCCAGGGCCTCCTGTTGTGCTGGACTGCCCCCTCCAGTCTGCATTGCTGCCTTCCTGTTCCTGGCCATTTTCTCTTTGGTCCTACGTTTGCAGTCATGCCAGCGTTTCTTACACTCGGTGACTGTCCGGCGTTCTTCAGCCACACTGTTAATCTTGTCCACAATTTGTTTCCAGATGGCCTCTCTCCTACTGAGTGGCAATTTAGAGGTGATGAAAAGTTGGTGCTGGTGTTCCGTCACCTCTTTCACCAGGATTTCCTGCTCCTCTGCACTGAAGCGACACTTTTTTTTTTTTTTTAAATGTCCTGGTTCCTGTATGCTTCCTCCTGGCTGGTTCCTGGTCTGCTCTCATCCTCCTGGGGTCTGTTGGGGCATCTAGGATCCATTTTGGGTCTCCTCTCCTGAAAGGGCAGTTTTCGCGCAAAAATGTGACGCAATAGCGTGAAAACAAACGGCGTTTTCACGATTGCGCTGTCGTAAATCGACCCACAGTGATGTGCGTCGCATTTACGTTGGTTTCCTTTACGACAGACGGACGCTGTCTGCGTCACGAAATAATGACTCCCACCTGTTGGTTGCGCTGCCGTACGTCAAAGTATAAATTTGACACCCGCATGGCGCATCCAAATGGCGTTAGGCGGCGCAAATTTTTTTGACGCTAAATTGCGTTAGCGCAGTTTTGCGTCAAAAAGTATAAATATGGCCCTCTATCTTTTATTTGAGAGTGACTTGCCTGCACTCCCTTATGTTTAGAACCATATTCTTAAGACTTGAGTTAACTTGCAAAATCTTTTTGCAAGGGAATGTGTTAATAAAATACAAGATAAGGATGAAAATCTGGAGTACAACTTAATTAATTTGATGGCATGTCAACATGAAACTAATAAATACTGGTACCGTCATCATGGAGAAATTAAATGTATGGTTTGTAACAGTTAATTGCACAGATTGTGCATGAGATGATGTAGGAAGCTGGCCTGGTGTGCGGTGGGTACCCAATATACTTACACCTTATACCAGGTCCAGGTATCCCCTCTTAGTGAAGTGTAGGCAGATTTAGATGACAGGCTCTATATAGGTAGCTGTGAATGAGCAGAAAAGGCTTATCTAGGAGACATGCAAAGCTCATGCAAAACCAATATAGTCACACATCACTTACACACATGAAAGAAAACACTCAGTTGTACAAAAATAAAGGTACTTTATTTTTGGAACACAATACCATAAAATACTCGCAGGTTAACCCTCCAATAGTTAACAGTGCTAGGCATAGAAAAGGATAGAAAACAGTGTTAATAACAATAACCAATAGTGACCCTAGGGGGAGTCCAAACCATATAAAAAAAAAAATTGAATGCAAACACATGACCTCCACCTAGGTAAGTGGAATGTGTAGAGGGGACCTGGGAGTACTAGAGAACTACAGAGGTAAGTAACACAATACCTCCTAGCGACCAGGAATGCAGGAGTAAATTACTGGAATTTCCTCAAACCACCTAAAAGGAAGGAAATGCAGAAAAGAAGACACCTAGGTAAGACTGCAAGAATCCAGCAGCGGTTTCCTGGAGAAGAAGACCTGTGGAGAGAGGGGACCAAGTCCAGAAGTGTCAGTGCAGTCCAGGAGGAGGAAGAGTTATTACCCACCCAGCTATACTTGCAGGAGCTGGTCGACGGTGAGGAAGAACAGGTCAGCACTGCAGCCCTGGAGCCGAAGAAGACTTCCTGATGGATGCAGAAGATGTCCGATGCTAGAATGAAGATTGCAGATGTGTTTCAGTGCAGGAATTCCACCAACAAACATTGGCAAAGGCAAATTTGTGATTAAGGAAAAGTGGTGCTGCTGGGACCAGCAAAGATCAGGAGGACTCAACCCAGTAGAGGGCTTCACAGGGGATCCTCAGCAACACAGAAGACCCAAAGGAGCAGAGGCAGCACCCATAGGAGTCCTACAGGAAGGGGACACAGAAGTCACAGAAGGAGCCCATGCAGCACTACAGAAAGGGATTCCACGTTGCAGGAGAACCACGCAGAGGGCTGTGCGTCAAATGAAGGAATGCTGGGGACTGGAGCTATAAGTCACCTGAAGAACTCTTGGAGGAGATGAGAACAAGCCTTGGCAGCTGCAAGAGACGCAGTGCACGGGGTACTGTCCTGCGTGGGAAGGCAAAGGCTTACCTCCACCAATGTTGGACAGATGGCAGAGAGGACCAAAATGACTACTCTGGACCACAACCTGCGATGCAGGATCCATATAGCTCAAGATGAGGGGAGATTCATGCAGCCTGTCGTCTTTGCAGCAGGTGCCTGCGGATGCAGGGGAGTGACTCCTTCATTCCAAGGGAGATTCCTTATTTCTTCTAGGGCAGACTGAAGACACGCCACCCTCAGTGAATGCACAGCCTGGGGAAATGTTGCAGTTGCTGGCAGGAGCACTGGAAATAGTGTTGTAGAAGAGTTCTTCTTCTTGGAGGCAGATTGCTGGGTCTTGGAGGTTCCACTCGCAGTTCCAGGGGCCAGAATTTGAAATGGAGGTTGCAGAGGAACCCTACTGGAATCCTGCAAGCCAAATCTGAGGATCCACCCAAGAGAGAGACCCTATATAGTCCTTAATGGGGGATTGGTCACCTAGCCAGGAAAGAACTTATCAGGAGGGGGCTCTGTCGTCACCTGCCTGGCCTGGCCACCTAGATGCTCCCAGAGTAACCTGCCAACCTTGGAAACAAGATGCCTGAACCCAGGGACCCTCTTGAGGAGGTCTGAACACCACCGCAGGGTGGTGATGGGCAGGGGAGTGATCACTCTTTTTTCCATTGTCCAGTTACATGCCAGAGCAGGGACTGGTGGTCCCTGAAATGGTGTGGACTAGTTTATGCATGGATGGCACCAAATGTGCTCTTCAAAGCATACCAGTGGCTTGGGGAGGCAACCTCATCGAAGCCAGTCACACCTATTTCCAAAGGGAGAGGATCTTACCTTCCTCTCTCAAAGGAAATCTTTTGTTCTGCCTTCTTGGGCTTCATCAGAACAATCAGCATGAGGCAGATACCTGTCTGAGGGGTGGCAGCAGCTTAGGCTGCCCGCAAAACACTGTAAGATTGGTGGTAGCAATACTGCGGGTCCTCTAAGGAGCCTCTAGAATACATGGAATCATATTCCAATACTTGCAACAGTATTGGGGTATGATTCTGACATGTTTGATACCAAACATGTCCAGGTTCGGAGTTACCATTATGTAGCTGGACACAGGTACATAATGTACATATGTCCAGTACACGTGTAAAATGGTACCCTCTCACTCACAAAGTTCAGGAATGAGGGCCTGGAGTTTGTGTGGGTATCCCTGCTAATGCAGGGGTGCCCTCACACACACGTACCCACTCCTTGACCTCTAGTCTGAGAGGGCCTACCCTAGGGGTGACTTATAGTGTCCTGGTGCAGTGACCTGTATTGAAAACGGGTGCATGCACCTATTTCACGCAGACTGCCATGGCAGGCTTGCAGAAACCTTTGCATGGGCTCCCTATGGGTGGCAGAATAACTGCTGCAGCTCATAGGGATGTCCTAGAACCCCAATGCCCTGGGTACCTGGGTACCATATAATAGAGATGTACAGGGGGGGACCAGTATGTGGGAAGGAAAATGTACAGTTACCAACATTTATTGGAGACAGCATAACCACTGGAGTCCTGGTTAGCAAACACACTGACAACAGGCAGAAAATGGGGATAACCATGCCAAGAAAGAAGGGACTTTCCTACAGATGATTTAATTGAATTTCTAAGAACTGTAACATTAAGGATATCCATTTGAATACAACATGAGAACTTTGCTCTTTGGATCCTGCTAATGCATGAAAGTATTTCAATCCCAGGTTTCAAACAATGTTGGTTTTTATATGCAATAAAACAAATCCTCCTCTTGAAGAAGTTACAGATTTTCTTGGGAGAAAAGAATACCAGTCAAGAGGTGCTCCTCATATACACATGCTTCTATTAGTAAAGGATGCACCAACATTTGGAACTGATACTGATGAGTGTGTAATGTCTTTCATAGAACAGTATTACATGCACTATCCCAGATAAGAATAGTGACATAAGTCTGCGATAGAAAGCTCTATGCTTCAAAACACATATCTGTGGGAAGTATTGCCACTGAAGATACAGATGTAAATGAACATTTTATTGAAAGATGTTCTTTTGGACTTCAAATGCCTATGGTTTCTAGAGGAAGAGTGAATAGCTTTTCGTCTGGAGTGAGGCATGCACTGACAAGGAAATCATCAGAAAATACATATAATCTGAAAAGATTTGGAGCCTCTAAATATATTAATCATTATATCCCTGTAATTCTGAAATTATGGAATACATACATGGACATATAGGGGGTGATTCTGAGACTGGCGGGCGGCCAGTCTTCCCCCGACAAAATACCGCTCCGCGGTCGCAAGACCGCTGAGGGTATTTTGAGATTTGCCCTGGGCTGGCGGGTGGCCGCCAAAAGGCCGCCCGCCAGCCCAGGGCAAATCTACCTTCCCACGAGGACGCCAGCTCCGAATGGAGCCGGCGTAGTGGGAAGGTGCGACGGGTGCAGTTGCACCCGTCGCGTATTTCAGTGTCTGCATTGCAGACACTGAAATACTTTGTGGGGCCCTCTAACGGCATGGCATGGGCACTGCAGGGGCCCCCAGGGGCCCCGCGGCACCCCCTACCGCCATCCTGTTCCTGGCGGGAGACCCGCCAGGAACAGGATGCCGGTAGGGGGTGTCAGAATCCCCATGGCGGCGGAGCGCGCTCCGCCGCCATGGATGATTCTCCCGAGCAGCGGAAAGTCGGCGGGAGACCGCCGACTTTCTGTTTCTGACCGCGGCTGACCGCCGCGGTCAGAATGCTCGACGGAGCACCGCCAGCCTGTTGGCGGTGCTCCCGTGGTCGTGACCCTGGCGGTCACCGACCGCCAGGGTCAGAATGACCCCCATAGTTTGTTGGAGACAATTCAATTGCTGTTGCTGGCTATGTCACATCATACATCACAACATCAGAAAAAACAGAGATAAAGGAAATGTGGGAATACATTTCTGCTGAAAAATCTCTATTGAAGAAATTCTACAATTTCAGCTTGAAAATGCTCTTGCATAGGGAGATAAGCTCTATTGAGTGGTGTGACAGCTAGCTTGCTCTTGAAGTCCTGGTTAGTCTAGGCCTTGCTAACATATGAAACAGAGGGACTGATTCTGAACCAATGCAGCAGTCCGAGTGCCACATTACAACCACGGCGGTTGTGCCGCAGTCGGACTGCCAGCACCGCCAGGATTAGTCATCCCAGCTGTCTTGTGGTTGTGGCAGTCCTAATCCGCCAGGGCACCCCTGCCCTGGGGATTATGACTTTGTTCTGCACCAGCAATTTCATGGCAGTAGCACCGCCATGAAAAGGCTAGTACTGAATGGGTGCAGGTGGCCCCAGGGGTGCTCCTGCACAGCCCATGCACTTGGCATGAGCAATGCAGTGCCCCCGGTCCAGCACCGTTGCAATGTACACTGTCTGCTTTGCAGACAGTGAACATTGGGAGGGTGCTGGTGCACCCTTAAACCAACAGCATTGTGGCTGGCTTGATTACAAGCCAGAGACAATGCAGTAGGCTTTTTTCCTGCTGGACCAGCGGGCAAAAACAGAGGTTTCTGCCCACTGACCCAGCAGGAAACTCATAATGGGCCCGGCGGGGAGGCAGACACAATGCCGGCAACCTCCCCATCTGGAAATCATAATAAGGCCCAGAGTCTTGAAATCTTTGCCGGAAATTCTGTACCTAGCACAGTTTGATCCGGAAAAAACAGACATTGTAAAAACAAATAAGTTGGATCCCTACTATTCAAGAAGTTCACACCTTGAAAATATGTGTCTTTATGAAGTTCTGCTGGACTATAGGGACAAAATAAATGTTTCAGAAAATATTGATGAAGGCGAAAACGGTGTACGTGGTTGTGACAGTTGTTTGGTTCGGCAAGCAAAAGGCAACTTAATAAACCATTTTAAACTTATCTGTCAAACTGCTGAGAAAAAATAAATTTTCTACTTAGCACTTCTCCAGCTATTCAAATCTTGCCATTCTGAAACTGAGTTAATTGGACAATATGACTGCTATGAAGAATCTTTCTTTGCTGTGAAAGACAACATTGAGTGTCCAATAATTCCCAACTACCTCAAAATGTTAAATGAAGAGATTGAACAAGAGGAAACAATTGCTACTGAGATAGCAAAGGCCAGTTCACCAAGCAGCCAAAGCCAGACTTCTAAGTCAAGATCTACTTGGATAGCCAATGATTGAAAATGAAGCAACCATAGTGATGAATGAGGTGGAGATAGGAATGCAACAAGCAAGAGAGGAAAATGTTGACTTGTGACACTTAGTAGAACAACTGAATGATGACCCAAAAAAAGGGAAGGGAAATATAGAGCATGGATTCCTACACGAAAACAATCAATGTAAATATTCATGTTTTAAGACAGTTCTTTTGTATGTCAATAGACAAGCTATTCTTGGAAAAAGCTTTTCAATCCAAGTTCTAACCACGGATTTACAAAAGACTACAGACTCAATTGTATTGTGTGTAGTATCAGCCCCTACTGTATTAGATTCACATAAAGTCAAAAGAATTACCTTGCATCATCTACTTATGATACCTGTTGAATACGGTAGCAAACTGGAATACCAAAGTTATCTGGTGAAGCTTATTATGAAATTTCTACAGTGTTGAATAAATTAGAGCATTTATTCATCAATGAGGTGAGCATGATCCTATGATTTTGTGCATTTAAGAATGCTACAGATATTGAAGACAGAGTAGGATGTACTTTTTAGAGGAAAGCTTATATTTGTTTTTGGCGATTTGTTACAACTTACCCCCATGAAATGACAACCTGTGTTTAAGGCACTCTTACATGAAGAAACTCCTAATTCTTTAGGAAGCATTGGAAATGTGAACATTTGGTTTAATTACCAATACAAAGAACTAATTAGAAACATGTGTCAAGCATCTGGTATGCAATATGGCCAGATTCTGAAGGACATTAGACTAGGAATACTGTCAAAAGAAGGGAAATGTTTCTTGGAAACCTGACTTATAAGAAAACATTTCCTTCCAGAAAATCTGCAGCACAGCTAATGTTTGAATTCCTTCAACAACAAAAATCCATTGTGTGCCTAATGCCTACTCTTCAAGAATGTACTTCTCAATGAACAATTGCTATGATTGGATAAAGAACAAATATTGGATCTCTCAGCAATCGATAGAATGGAACGCCAAGGAGTGACAATACTGTTAACTGAAAAACTACAATCAAAATAGTATTCTTTGGAGCAGTCTGTTGCGTAAACTGCAGGATTAGAAAATTGTTAATGTATTTGTAAGAAATATAGGGTGATTTTGCATTGAGATTTAAATGTTGAAGAAGGATTAGTTAATGGAGGCATGGGTAAAACAATTGATTTCATTTTGTATCCAAACAGAAATGAAGTTGAACACTTAGCAATCACATTTGATAAACTTGAAAGTGTAAAACAGATAACAAAGTCTGTTGCACGTTTTTTACTTGTAAAAGACTTGTATATTGCCAGAAAGCAGTATCCAATATCACTACCGTATGCTGTAACAATACGTAAGTCCCAATGTTTAAGTGTAGATGCAGCATTTATTATTATTGGTAGCACCGTATTTAAGGAAGGCATGTTTTATGTAGCATTGTCACAGATTATAATTTTGTCCGTTTGGTATCTCATAGAGTTTGATGATAGTAAAGTGAATGCTGATTCCTGTTGTGGAATGGAGTATAACTGTTTGAGAAGCCTGTATGCTCCTCATCTAGGACAATACCCAGTTTAGAAAAAGCCTACAATCTTACCAAAATGAAAGATTTCAAAGGATTGTAGTGACGTTTCTGCGAAAAAGGTGAAAAAAAGAGAAGAATTATTGAAGAAAAACAATGCATAATATGTTGGCAAAATAATATGTTACCAGTTCTCAAACTGGAGTCGACTGTTATGCCAATGTAGTTTCCAATGCATTCTTCTGTATACCTATTCTGCTTCATGAAATTAAACAGTAAAAGGGTAAAAGACTGTTTTGTACTTTTTTTGCTTGCTATAGCACTTGTGCAAAGATTTAAAAAAAACATATTTTGCATCATTTATTAGAGACCTTGCAGTTCTGGGGACTGGATCTGTACAGTTCACTCAAAACCCTCAAGAAGATACAAAATAATTCTCATGGTTCTACTTGGTATCTTAGAACAATAGATGGTACCTAATGACCTTTTTGGACTAAGTAACTTGTGGCAGCATGATTGTGAAAATTGTTCCTTTTCTTCAAAAACAGAACTAGAGTCAGAATTATTTATCTACATGACTATACCAGTCTCTAAAACTGTCAGTTTTGATAAATTGTTTAACTGATAATAATTGAATATTACTTGCAAAAAATGCAAGTCAGATCTGCTATCAACTTTAGACATAAGAAAAACTGCCAAGTATATCATCTTAATGCTATAGCATTGCAATGCAAATAGAACTCAATTCCAAACTAAAATTACTAATTTTAAAGCTGGACAAATCTCTATTTGTGGAAAAACAAATATACCTGTATAGTAATTTTTTCATAAAGGGCTAAATGTTACATCTGGACAGTACACATCTACTTAAAAAACTAAAACACGATGGACAGAGTGTAATAGTGTAATTATAGCAACCTTAAATTCGAGCAGTAATTAACCTATAAACTACCAAATTCTTACCCTCTGTTTCTTGGACCAAAGTTCTAACGTGCATTCCTAATTAAAAAGGGAATGCTACACTTCTGGGACTTCCAATACAACAAGTTAAGACATCATACGGCCCACCAAGGGTGATGTCTTTATAATGGATTTCAAATCCTCAAATCTTGTTACACTTGCAAGAAAACAACAGACATAGCAGTAAATTGGAAAAACACAGTTCACAAACTACAAACCAGGACAAGGGTCTACTGAAGAGAAGATGGAATGCTGCTAAACGTCGGTTTCAAGAACAACTGGAAAACTATAAACATAATAACACAACAGATACAGTCTACTCCTCTTGAATGGATTACTATATTTTTTGAAATCATGCAGATTACCAAGGGTGATGTTTTTATATGCGTTTAAATCTATCACTATGATTTATACACAGTAATTGTATTAAAAACCATAATAGAAATAATATCATTTAACAAGTAGCGATAAGAGAGTTTGGTAAATATTTGTAGTGCGTGTGATACATAGAAATGTTAATTATAAATAGCGTGCTACATACCTATGGGTCTTTTTACAGTCCATGTGACTGTTTTTCCCACCACAGTTCACTGTTGAGTATCTGTACACACTTCATTTACAGTGTAAAACTACAGAAGCTGAGAAAGGTGAAAAAGGGAGCATAAAATGTTTAAATAATATATGTATAATTTCTATACAATGTTATAAAGTCTTTGAGTTCTGTTATTACCAATTACGTTATTTCAAATTGTGAAGCTTAAATATATAAAATAATATTTTGAAAATGTACATTTTATTTATTTTTTCTCTCTTTCAACACAGATTAAAGGACGTCTTTTTTGCAGTACTGTAGGTATCTAATTTCATCTTTCTTTAATGATACGACATCCATACATATACTCGATACAAACAGTTAATAATGCTATCAGAGCAATACAGACCAATTAAAAGACACCCAAGCAACCATATATGCATAAACTATCACAGCCATGGAAACACTGCTGTATACAGTAAAATACCCAGACACACACAGATTCACCCACTGACACAGCCAGGCAAACAATAATTTATACAGTGACCCACCCAGGCAAGCACTGATGTATATACTGGCATACCTAGGCACACACTGATGACCCAGTGACACACACAAGCACAGACCGATTCATACACTGACACACTTATGCACACACTCATCCATACACTGACACTCCAAGGCACACCCTGATACATACACTGACACACCAAGGCACACACTGATACATACAGTGGAACACTAAGGCACACACTAATGCCTACACTGACAAAACTAGGTACACACTTTTGCATACACTGACACACCCATGCATACACTGATATGTACGCTGACACACCTAGGCACACACTGATACATATACCGTCACACCTAGGCACACACTGATCCATACACTGACATGCCCATGCCCACACTAATGCAGGCGCTAACACCATGCACACAATGATGCCCCCACTGACACAGCCAGGCACACACCGATGTTTACACTGGCACACCTATGCACACACTGATGCACACATTGACATACCCATACACACATACTGATGCCTACTTTGACACTCCTATGCATACACTCATGCACACACTAACACACCCAAGCACACACTGCTGCGTACACCTATACACCCAGACACACACTAATTAATACACTGAAAGTACTAGGGGACACACTAATATATACAATGACACACCCAGCCACAGACTGATGACACCAGTGACACATCCACATACACACTGATATATACACTGACATACCCAGGCACACACTCATGCACACACTAACATACCCAAGCACAGACAGATCCACACATTAACACACCCAGGCACATACTAATGAATACACTGACACACCCAGGCACACACTGATTATACAGTGACCCACCCAGTCACACATTGATGCATATACTGATACATCTAGGCACATGCTGATGCATACACTGACACACTTAGGCACAGACTCATCCATACACTGACACACCTAGGCACACACTGATGCATACACTGACACACCCAGATACACAAAGATTCATATACTGACACACCTAGGCACACACTGTTGCATACACTGACACACCCAGACATACACTGTCACGTATACTGAACATACCTTGGCACACACTGATCCATACACTGACACACCCAGGCACACACTAATGTATACACTAAAATACACAGGCACACACTGATACATCCACAGTCACATCCAAGCAAACACCGATATACATATTGACGCACCCAGGCACACACTGATGCATACACTGACACACCTATGTATTCACCGATCCATGCACTGACACACCCAGGCAAACACTGATAGATAAACTGACACACCCAGGTAGATGCTGATGCACACAGTGACACACCCGTTCACACACTGCTACATATGTAAAAATACTGATACACATACTCATACACCAAGAGATACACTGACACATGCAGTAATACACCCAATCAATAATAAAAATGCAGACACAGCTCTTTGTTGAAAAAATGGCAGTTCTAATAAGAAAGTTTTTTATCTTTTTGTATTTCCTTTTTTTGAAAAATTAAACCTGAAGAATGCAAACTGCCAACAATAAAACTATATGCACAACAGTTGCATAGTAGAAAACATAGGGGCAGATTTAAGGAAAGTAGTGCTGCACCCAGTGCAGCACCACTTTCCTTCCACCCCTTAGCGCCCCCCTACTGCCATCATGTGTGCACCGTATTTAATATATGGTGCACCACGGCGCAAGATAGGGGGCAATAGCATCATTCTTTCTGATGCTATCGATGTACTCTGCAGGAGTAGTCCCAAAATCTTAGCGCTACTCCTGCAGAGTACATAGGGGCCCATTATAAATAATAGTATACCCCCTTTTAATGCAAAGGAAATCTCTTAGATTTCCTTGCACCATTTTCTCAGCCCCCCTAATAGGGACCGCCCCCTTGCATACATTATGCATGGAGCAGGCATAATGTAGAGCACGGGTTTACAAAGTGGCTCAATGTATGCATTGCACCTCATTGTAAATATGGCGTGGGGAAAATGCCACTTTAGGGTCACCTTACCATAAAAAAAATTATGCTAAGGCAGCACTAAGGTGGCACTAGGGACTCTTAACACTGTCCCCTAGTGTTTTGTACCACTAAATAGAAAAGCAATCTCAACATCAGTGGCTTTTCACCTTCTCTAAAAGAGAGGTGATATCTTCATTCTTGTTAATCACACGTTCTTGACATTTGCCACAATGAACATCCATTTCTTTGAGTTCACTACACGTAGGTGCAATAGAAATGTTTATAACTGCTTGTCCAACACCAGAATTTGAAGGGACAGTATCCGATACAGCAGTGGCTCTTTCCCTAATTCTCCTGAGAAATGCACGTCCATGATTGCTTTTGATGTGCTTCCAAATCATGGATGTGCTGTAACTCTATTTTTTGAGTGTCCCTCTTGAAAGCTGTTTTCCACACAGCTTGTATACAACAAATCTGGTGCAGGCTTTATTCTCACCTGTTGGGACACTGATCCAGACACAGACATCACTTTCCTTCCAGTCAGATCCTCCTTCTTCCTGAACATCTTCCTCCAGCTCTGTTTTCTGAGATGGAATAGGACTAGCAGCTTTTGTCATTCTTTTCACCAGCTAAAAGATTTGAACCCTCCTTCAGCAGCAGACAATACAAAACTGGCAGTCTTGGGTGCGTTTTTTTGAAAGGTTGGGTGTGGTACTTATGTGCCAATAGAAAGACAGATTTTTTCCTCCAGTGACTCTGCGCATTTTGACGCTACTCCACAGATTTGCCATAATGTTAAAATCCCTTTTTATGTAGGAAAAAGTAATGAGAATCATTTAACATCTTGCAAACATGTTCATTCTAATAGTATAATTTAATTTAAAGGCTGCCATATCCATTAAAAAAAGAAATCGACAAACATGCAGATCAGAATCCACAGACTTTTTTACATCACCAGAAAAAAAAACATAGAGTTTGGCTATTCGTCCAATCTATGGATCTGCCAAAAACCCACAGGAACAAAAAAAAAAATTTAAAATACATTAATTAATGCTCAATGTAAATGAGCTATTCTGAATTATTGTTGTAACTATTACATTCCTGCTCTTCCTTTATAAATTGTCCTCACTCTCCATACTTTTTTTCTCAATTTCCTATACAGTGTACTCTTTTTTCTCACATTAGTACTCCTTTTTCCTTAGTTACATAATTCAACATATAATAATTACCATTAATTTTTGTAAAAAAAAAAAAACTTAGTTATTCACTGAAAAAACAAAGATTAAAGAGATGTTATAGTTAGGCTCACATTTCACTCGTATAAAATCAGTGAAATTCTACAGTTATAGTTACCTGAGCTAACTATAGCTTACATCCCCACAATGTACAGCTTATGACCTCACCTATTACATCACTCATGACATGGTCAGTGACATCACTGATGACATCACTGATGACTCGCGAGAGCGCAAGTTATAGTTACCCTAGGGAACGAGTTTTAGTTACTTCAAATAACTCTAATTATAACTGGTGAATTGCTATGGTTTTGGACACTTGAGATGTGTTTACAGATCCTTCTGTCAAAAACTGAAGTGTTTACTTTGGCTGGGCTGCAGCTGTAGAGCTGCAGCTAAGCCACAGCAAACAGCAATGTCCCAGGGGTGGGCACCATAGGACATTGCAGGAGCTGGCCCTGAGAGGTGACAGTCCCCAGGGCCATCTCTGGCTCCAAGAGGGGGCCCCGGTGAATGCCCTTCAACTGTGCACACAGGTCCAGAAAAGTGGTGGTCCCTGGGGCTTGCGGGTTCCAAAGGGACCGCCTTTCTTTTTTTAAATATTTGCCCTAGGGGTGGTGGTTCCCAGGACAGCAAGCGGGGCATACAGCCCCCTTATCATAATTCAGTGTAGCCCCGGAGAGGTGGTGGTCCCTGGGCTTATGGATTAGGACATTGGGCCTCCCCCACTTACTTTAAGCATTTTTGCCCTTGGGGTTGGTGGTCCCTGAGGTGTGGGGGACCATACGCCTCCTCTCTTATATGTTACAATTCGCCCCTGGGGCTCCCCGGGGCAGTGGAAGGGGGTGTGTGACCCCCTCCCACATGTTACATAACAATATTTACAGCCCTGGGGAGCTGGTGGTCCCAAGGGTAGTGGGGGGCACACGGCTCCCAGCACATCAATCATATGCCCCAGGGAGGTGGCAGTCACAAGGGCAGTGGAAAGGGGCCACGAGGCCCCCCTGCATTGCTGTAAAAATGCTGTCAGAACTTAGCCCACCCGGGTACTTTAAAATGATGAAGCACAGGAGCCTGCTCTTTGTTTTTATTTCAAATTTTTCTGCAGATTCACGACCCCATTGTGACTCCACAGCAAAAATTGAAAAAAATGTGTTTTAGCCCTGTGGGGACCCTTTGTGACTCCTGCACCAGAGCTAAGGGGTAGGGTGTTCGTACTCTGGCCCCTTTTTGAAATTGTTTAAATTTTTTGGGACTTGCCTTCAGCTGAGTCCCAAGATGGCTGACAACACTTCAATGGCTTAGGTTGTTGAAGTGTTATTAGCCAATCAGATCTCTGCACGAGATAGGGAGCGTTTGAGAATCCTTCATGTTCCCATAGATACAAATTTGGATTTCCTTTAATTTCTCTAAAACTACTGAATGGAATTATGCCAAAACAAAAAAGGTAGCTTTCTAGACCAGGTCCTACCTTTCTGCTAAATTTAGCGTAATTCTGTACAGCAGTTTTGGTGCTATTGCTATTCAAAATGCCTTTAGAAAAATGAATCCGGAAAACGTGTTTTGGGACCCTCCCTTTTTTCTCTGCCCCCAAACCTTTCCAGACAGCATCTGACGTGACTAACACATTTTTTTAGTTAGGTAGTTATAGGTAGGATTACATTTCAATACAAAAAGCATTTTTTTACTTGCCTATATCTTTGGCACCACTTGCTGAATCTTCACAAAACTTTCCAAACAAATTTGCCAGTTCCATCAGCAGCAGCCTGGAAAGTTTCTGGGTGATCCATCCGGGGGGGGGCAAGAAAAAAAGGGGGGTCCCAAAACACGTTTTCCCCATTCACTTTTCCACAGGGATTTTGAACAGCGATAGCGCAATAACTACTGGATGTAATTACACCAAATTTGGCAGGAAGGTCGTGGTCCAGAAAGAGTGTTTTTTTGGGGTGTAACTCCATTCAGTAGTTTTTGAGAAATTAAGAGGAAAACAGAGTTGTATATCTAGCGATGCCAACGATTTGCGACCCCCTACGATCTTGTGCTGAGATCTGATTGGCTGATAACAATTCAACAACAGAAGCTGTTGAAGTGTTGTCAGACATCATGGGACTCAGCTTCAGCCGAGTCGCAAAAAAAAGTGCACAAAAAAAAGTTGCCGAGGTACGAACAACTTGACCCCTTAGCTCTGGTTTTAAAACACATTTTTTTGTTGAGTTTACGAGCGGATACATGGTAGATCCACAAAAATCACAGAAAAATGAAGTGCGGGCTCCCAAGCTATGTTAGTCTAATGCTCCTGGCTGGGCCAAGTCCTGGGGGCTTATGAAAAAAAAAAGCAGGGGGGCCTCCTGGCCCCCTCTTGCTGCCCTGGGACCACCACCTCACCGAGGCTAATTTGTTTTGATGCGGGGGGCCTGTGGCCCCCTACTGCCCTGGGGACAGCCAACTCCCTAGGGCAATATTGTAACATGGCCCTCCTTGCCCACTTCCGCTGTCCCGGGGACCACCAACTCCCCGGGGCGATCTTGTAATTAAAGCGGGGCTGCCTCCGGGATCAGCCCGGGCAGGACTGTAGTTGGAGCAGGAGGCCGTGTGGCCCCTCATAGCCTGGGGGCCAACAACTTCGGGCCAAATGTTTTAAAAAATGAAAGGGTTCCCTAAGGGACCCACACATCCCGGGAACCACCACCCCTGGAGCTAAGATTTAGTGGGAGGGGGGCCACGTGGCTTCCCTTGAGGGGCCTCTGATGGCCCTGGGGACTGCCACCCCCAGGGCTGGCTTCTGCTGTGTCCCGGCGTGGGCTCTGAAGGTGCAGCCAGGTTACAGCAAACACTTTGAGTTTTGACAGTGGGACCTTTAAAGCAGGCAGAGGACAAAGATGAAATGCTTCAGCAAGTAGGAAGCTGCTGACAAAGCAGCCCTGTGCTTGCTGAAGCATGGGCACTGCCGGGGGAAGCCTTAAGGCTTCCCCTGGCAGTGCCATGTTACCCCTAAGGGGCATTATATTACAAAATAAATACATTTAAAAAGTACGGACCACAAGAGGAGTTTTTGAGGACTGCTAGCAGTGCCACATAGCCCATAAAGGGCTTTATAATAAAAAATTAAAAACATTTTTTTAATTCTTTAAAAAATAGGGGCCGCGGGAGAGCCCTTAAGGGCTCCCCTGCGGTCCCTACTGTTTTATATATTTTTTTTACTACAAAGCCCACAACGGGCTAAAAATAAAAAATAAAATCCCCATAGCTCACTGTGGAGGTCACAGACATTCACACTGAGCTATGGGGGTTTGAGTCCAGCTGGACTCATTTTCCATTTTTTAAATATATTAAATACATTTTTATTTGTTAAATCTAACAAAAATATCTCATTCTAAGTACATGAGATAGTAAGGCCTAAAAAAATATTGCTTTCTCTCTCACTTTCTTTCTCTTTTTCTGTCTATCTTTCAATCAACTTCTCAAACACCAACTTAGACACTTATGCACCCACTCACAGACCCACTCAGACACTCACACACCCACTCACAGTCCAACTGACACCCTCATGCAGCCACTCAGAGACCCACGCTCAAATTGACGCACCCACTAAAACAATGATACATGCTTTCTCACACCCATACAGGCAATCTGACAGCCACTCTCACCCCCATATACACCCTCCCACATCTATTCTCACACCCAGAGAAGCTGCGGATAACTCCTGCTGTGCTCTGCGAAAGAGATGTGCACAGTGTGGGTTTGGTGGTTGGGGAGTGTTGGCCATAGGGTCTGGCTGCAGGCCAGGTCTTGCATGCAACCTCCTCTGCACATGGGTTAAGGACGTGCACAGTTGGGTGCATATAGGGGGTTGGCCTCAGGACGTGGTGTGGACACCCTCTGCCATGCACAGCCAAAGGTCGTGCGCTGCGGTGGTTGGATTAACATATAGTAATTCAAATTACTATACGTTAAAAAAACATAGAAATTAACTGAAAAAACAAAGGTTACAGGGATGTTATAGTTAGGAAATAGAATTTTTTTTAACCTTAGAAATTCACTGGAAAAAACAAAAGTTACAGGGACGTTATAGTTAACAAATAGAATAAATAAACCCTTAGAAATTCACTAAAAAAAAACCCAAGGTTACATGGACGTTATAGTTAGCTTCTAAATTTACTCGTACAAAACCATAGAAATTCAGCAGTTATAGGTACCTCACCTAACTACAACTGGTGCTCCCATAATGCACTGCTTATGACCTCACATATTACATCACTCATGACATGGTCAGTGACATCACTGATGACATCACTGACTACATTTCATATGATATCACTAATGACATCATCCACACAGTCATACACCCACTCATTTGCTGACACAAACTCTTGTATACACACACACATCTACTTCATACTTATTCAGAGATGCATAAGAGTAGTGATATTCCCATGCAACCACCCTTGTTTGTTGAAGCGAAACCCTAACATTAGTAGACAAGGTTTTGCGCCAAAAACAAATGCCTTTTCAAAACAGGTTCTTAAATGGAGAAATGTTTTCATTTCTTCTTGCTTTTCTAACCTTGCATGTGTGCTGCACTGTACAACACACATGCAAATTGTTAAAAGTTTTAAAGTGACTCTATGCATAGGATTTTGTAGTGGAAGGGTATCCTGTACAACACCTATGCTAGACTCAGAGCAAAGGTGTGAGCACAGTGTTTAGCAGCTAAAATCAGCACCAGCTCTGGGGGGGGGGAGAGTATAATATCTCTGTCTGTTAAATGAACATCATCATTTCTATATATACCATCAATATCAAAGCATAAATTGTTGTGGTATATGGAGCCCATGTTGTGGTCTCTGAAGAATGCAGAAACACTTTTATTCACGTTTCCTGGTTTTGTCTGTCAGTCGAGTGAATTGACATTACCAGTTCCACTTCTGCCTTTGCCAAATGTTGGGAAATACCAAGGTGGTGTGTGTGAAAAGTGCCATTAATTTACCAAAGGTATCTTTCATTAGGATTTCCCATCCTACCCCAGTAACTGTGTCCAGGCCATTGCTACCACAGTGCACAGTCATGAGGCCTGGATATTGGCAATCCACAATGCTTTTAACCAAAGGCAGCAATTGATGCCACTTTAGCCCTCTCTGGCCAACCCAAGTAATATTCACAATAGGTAATCTCAGGTCCCTATCAGGTCAATACCACTCTTTCTAGCACTTACTCTGGCCCAAAACACAAACCTTTGACTCATAATCCACACTGACTCCCTGACCTGGTTTTGGTCAGGAGTCCACTTGGCTCCATCATTGTGAGAAAACAGGGCTGATTGCAGGGGCCCCCTAACCTTTTGCCCCCATTTTCCACTTTTTGCTGGTGTTTTCCTGACTCTGACAGTGCCCTGGGTACTGCTAACCAGGGCCTGTGCTCTGTGTAAAATGGATATGCAAATTAGGCTAATTATAATTGGCTAAGTGAACCTACCTATAAGTCCCTAGTATATGGTAGGGCATGTGGGTTTAGGGACCACAACATAGGTAGTGCACCCATAGGTGCACTGCTGAGGTGCCCAATGTCATTTTAAAGGCAGGCCTTTCCTTGCTGGCTGCTTTTAAATTAAAGTTATATGCAAATTCAACTTTGGAATTAAAAGTAGTTCCAAAGTCTTAAACTACCTTATTTTTACATATAAGTCACCCCTAAGGTGTGCCCTAAGTGCCCCTAGGGCTGGGTGCCATGTAACTGTAAGCAGGGACATTATAAAAATAGTTTTGTAAGCCCTGGTGAGGTAAAAACAGCCAAATTTGTTTTTCCCTCATTGTAGTAAATGGCCTTCATGGGCTAGAATGGGGAGACTTTATTTTAATTTTTAAAGTCTCCTTAAATGATGCATACCAAGAATTTGGTATCAAATTAATTGTTGTAATAAATCCCACAACTTCCAGTTGTGGGATTTCATATAACTTGTTCAGGTAAAGAGTTTTAAACTTTACCTGAAAAGTTGCCAATATCAGCCCTGCATCATTTTTGCTGCTGTGCTCTGATTGGCCAGCCTCTAGCAGTCTGGCCAGGCTGCCTTAATGAGGTGTGAAGTGGCCTGGCTTCACACAAAGGAATGTGCCTGTGGGAGGGAATCTCCCCTCAGCAGATGGTGAGGCAGGAAGGGGGAGGGCTGCCAAACTGTTCTTCATAGGCAGAGAAGGACATTTGGAGCAACCAGCAACACCCCCACATCCTGCAACCCCAGACAACTAGTTTCCCGCTTGATTAGATTAGGAGAGGGGAGGAGAGGGGTATGCTTATGATTTTTAGCCACACTGGTGGGTGGGCATAGCCAGATGTAACCTCCAAAAATCAGATTCAGCCATGATGGATTTTTAGAGAATGTTGCCTCCTGGGATTGATTTTTGCCACACTTCCCAGGAAGTGGTCATCACAGGGGGTAGGACCCTGCACCTGATTGGAGAACCAGGACCCCCCTGCTTTTCACCCAGGAGCAAGGATAAAACTGGCAGACCTGCACCCACACCTCAGTTCCCTACCACATCCAACAAGGAAGAACAACAGAAGAAGAAGGACTGCCTGCTGGACCCCTGGCCTGCACCTGGAACCTGCACTCAGAAGGACTGCACCAGCTGCACTCTTGGGCTTCACCACAAGAAGGACTTTGCCTGGCTTCAACTGGTTCAAGGAGGGACTCCCTGTTTGCCACAGGTGAAAAATTGCTAACCAGAGTCCCCTGCACAAACTCCTGAAGAAAGCGACCAGCTGACCACTGTCCAGTGACCAAAAAGGAGTTTGCACCAGGTGCATTCTGGGAGTTGTAGTCCGCACCCCCCAAGGGCCATCTCAGAACTCCTGGACCCTTGGGTTGAGCTGTGGGCCTCAAAAGAACCTTAAAAGGACATCTGGGAGAAGCCCCAGAAGTTTGGAGAAGTTTGGACAACTTTTGAAAAAAGCTCCATAGAGGGACCGACCCGCCGCAGCAACTCAAGCCGGCTTGCCTCAACCGCGACCCGGCCTGATTTGCTGGTTCGTCCCGGTAAAGAAAATCTCAGAAAAAGAGACTAAGTCCGAAGGTAAAAGTTGACCGGGACCTCCCAGCCAGCGTATCTGAGGAGGGCTCCATGGACGTCGGATCAAGATCCAGGTTTACCCCGATCGAATGATTTTCACCTCGAAAAAATGACTAAGTCCGAAGGTAAAAATCTCCACCGAAGATTCCAGCATCACGTATCCGGAGAAGGGCTCCAGGAGGTCGGATTGGACTGGCAGGTTCGTCCCGCTGAAGAAAATCTTCGAAAAAAAGACTAAGGGGGTCATTCTGACCCTGGCGGTAATTACCGCCATGGCGGAGGTCGGCGGTAGCACCGCAAACAGGCTGGCGGTGCACCGCTGGGCATTCTGACGCGGCGGTTCAGCCGCGGCCAGAAACGGGAAAGTCGGCGGTGTACCGCCGACTTCCCGCTGCCCTTGAGAATCCTCCATGGCGGCGGAGCGCGCTCCGCCGCCATGGGGATTCTGACACCCCCTACCGCCATCCTGTTCCTGGCGGGTCTCCCGCCAGGAACAGGATGGCGGTAGGGGGTGCCGCGGGGCCCCTGGGGGCCCCTGCAGTGCCCATGCCAATGGCATGGGCACTGCAGGGGCCCCCGTAAGAGGGCCCCACGAAGAATTTCAGTGTCTGCTTTGCAGACACTGAAATTCGCGACGGGTGCAACTGCACCCGTCGCACCTTCCCACTCCGCCGGCTCCATTCTGAGCCGGCGTCCTCGTGGGAAGGGTGTTTCCCACTGGGCTGGCGGGCGGACTTTCGGCGGTCGCCCGCCAGCCCAGTGGGAAAGCCAGAATGACCGCCGCGGTCTTTTGACCGTGGAGCTGTCTTTCGGCGGGAACCGCTTGGCGGGCGGTGACCGCCGTCCGCCGCGGTCAGAATCACCCCCTAAGTGTGAAGGTAAACTTTTAACCGAGGCCTCCCGCGGCCTGTAGCTGAGCAGGGCTCCATCACGGTCGACCTTAAACCTTTACTTTGCCCCGGTCGAGGTGCAACCAGATGACCCGATTGGCGCTTTTTGTTTCTGGGCGCTAAAAAAGAAAAACAATCTTTAAAAATTCATATCTCCGGTTCCCCTTATCCGATTTTATTAGTTTTGGTGTCATTTTCAAGATAAAAATATGATCTATTTTTAAAAATTGGCTTTGGATTTTTAAACTGTTTCCTGTGTTTTATTTAATTACTGTTTTGTGATATTTTAATTCTTTACACTCTGTCTCCTAAGTTAAGCCTTGACGCTCGTTGCCAAGCTACCAAGGGTTGAGCTGGGTTTAATTTACTGAGACCTAACTGGACCTTAGTTGAGGTTAGTGGCCTATTGCTAAGTGTAGGTACCTACCTGCCCTTACCAATGACCCATTTTCCAACAACCATACTGCCCCATGCCCCTGATGTCCGACTGCTGCCTGGACAGCAGTTTGAGGCCCTCCTCCACCCGCAGCCTGTGCCTCATCCCTGGTGCCTAGTGGTAGCATCTCCGGCTTACAGTGTAAGAAATCCTTTTGTGTTTTTGTATTCTGTATATGCCGTTTATGAATTTTTGTATTCTGTATATGCCGTTTTCTTCTGCTATCCTTGCATAGCATTCTATTCCTCTTGTGATTCTCTGCACTGCGCTTTTATGCCTCCCTGCCCCCCCTGTTCTTAGCTCTCGCTTCGCTCTCTCTTTCCTGCCCGTTTTCCTCAACACCGGCTCCGGCCAGTCTCTGCTTCCCCTGCCGCTGCCTCCCCTGTGGCCCCGCCCCCACGCACACCCATTGGCCCGCCTCCCAGCTGCTCCACCCTCCCACCCCACCCTCTTAATGTCGCCCGTTGCGCAGAGCCCCGTGTGACTCCCTAACCTGGTTCTGGCCAGGGGTCCACTTGGCTCCACCAGCCTGCCCCGTGCCCCTGATCTGTCCGACTGCCACCTGGACAGCAGTTCGAGGCCCTTCTCCACCCGCAGGCACCCACCTGTGCCTCATCCCTGGTGCCTAGTGGTAGGCATCTCCGGTTTACCGTGTAAGTAATCCTTTTGTGTTTTTGTATTTTTGTATTCTGTATATGCCGTTTTCTTCTGCCATCTTTGCATAGCCTTCTATTCCTCTTGTGATCCTCTGCACTGCGCTTTTCTGCCCCTTGCCCCCCATTCTTAGCTCTCACTTCGCTCTCTCTCTCCCGCCCGTTTTCATCAACACCGGCTCCGGACGGTCTCTGTTCCCCCTGCCGCTGCCTCCCCTGCGGCCCCGCCCCCACGCACAGCCATTAGCCCTCCCTCCTACCAGCTGCTCCACCCTCCCACCCCACCCTCTTAATGGCGGCCGCTGCACGGGTTCACCAGAGGCAAGCCCGTCTGTACCTGTCTGCGCCTGGAACGCGCACAATGCCAAACCCCCTGGTCCCCCATGCCAAGACCCCCCCTAGACAACATTACTCCCCAAACACACTCCACTCCCTCAACCCAGGACCACGCCCCACCTGCACCCAAACCAACCCCACACACACACAGGGACCCTTCACCTGCTACGCCTGCCGATTCTCCTGCTCCACCTTTCACACCTCTAACACCCACATGCCCCACACTAACCCCAGTGACCCCCACACCAAACACCAACCTCAATGCAACAGACTCCGGCACAGCCCCCACAAACCCCAACAGGCCCGCCACAAAAAAAACCACAACCAAAACACACTCCACGACAACACCACCACAACCCACAGCAACACCACAAGCCCCCCTACCAACACCATCGCACAACACAACAGCAACACCCCCCACAACCATCTCAACTGCTCACTCCTAAACACCTGCTCCCTACACAAAAATACCATAGAACTCTGGAACCTCATCACATCACACTCGCCTGACATAGTCTTCCTCATGGAAACCTGGACTAACCACTCATCTGAGCTCAACATAGCCACAGCCACCCCTGATGGGTACTAACTCCAATGCAAAGACCGCCTAAACAAACCAGGAGGTGGCATCACCGTCCTGCACAAAGACACCATTAAGGTTACCACCAACACACACGACACCCTCGACAGCGCAGAGCACATGCACTTCCTAATCCACATAAACAACAACACCACCCTCAGAGGTACACTCATATATAGACCACCAGGGCCACGCCCTCCCTTCTGCGACACCATCGCCAACACCATCAGCCCTCACCTCCACAGACTACATCCTCCTCGGTGATTTCAACTTTCACGTGGAGAACCCTCAAGACCACAACTCCTCATCTCTCCTAGACAACCTCACCAACCTCGGACTCAAACAACTGGTCACAGCACCCACCCACTCAGCAGGACACACACTAGACGCAATCTTCACTTGAGCCAACACACAACCTACACCCACACCACTGAACTCCACTGGACCGATCACCACTGTGTCCACTTCTCCTTCGCCAAACCCCCCACACACCACCACCAACACACCACGTCCTACTGCATGTGGGACAAGATCCTCACAGAACACCTGAACTCCCAACTGGCGCAGAACCCCCGCCCACACCAACGACCCCAACATTGCTGCCCACAACCTTGCAAAATGGATCACCATCTGTGCAGACTCACTCGCCCCCCCTCAGAAAAAACATCACAACCCGCAACATCAAGAATGCCCCATGGTTAACCACTGAACTCAAAGATGCCAAGCACAAATGCCGCAAAGCAGAGAAAGCCTGGTGACAGGAACACTCAACCACCAACTTCTCCACCCTCAAAACCTCCATTCACAATCACCACCAACTCATATGCACCACCAAAAGAGCATACTACAAGGAATGCATAGGCAGTAACTCCCACAACAGCAAAGAACTCTTTACCATCATCAAAGAGCTCTCCAAACCCAAAGCCAGCAACATAGACCCCACGCACACACAACTCCTCTGCGACTCCCTCTCAAACAACTTTCACCGCAAAATCCTATATATACACAACAGTTTCATACCACACACACCCCCCACCTGTCCAACACAGACCCCCATCACGCCCCCCAACCTACTAACCACCTAGGCCCCAACCACTGATGAAGAAACTGAAAAAACAATGAATTCCATCCACTGTGGATCCCCCTCCGACCCCTGCCCCCATCGCATCTACAACAAAGCCAGCCCAACCATCGACCCCAAGCTTTGCGACATAGTCAACACCTCATTCGAGACCGCCACCTTCCCAGACCCCTGGAAGCACGCAGAAATCACTGCACTCCTAAAAAAGCCCAAAGCTGACCCGGACGACCTCTCCAACTACCGCCCAATCTCTCTCCTCCCTTTCCCCACCAAGGTTGCTGAAAAACTAGTAAGCACCCCCCTATCCCACTTCCTTGAGGAAAACAACACACTCAACCCCTCCCAGTCTGGGTTCCGCAAGAACCACAGCACGGAAACCGCCCACATCGTATGTACTGACGACATCAGAACCAGAGTCGACAAGGGCGAGACCGTCGCACTCATCCTCCTGGACCTCTCCGCGGCCTTTGACACTGTCTGCCACCATACACTCCGCACACGCCTCCACAACACAGGGATTCGATTCAAAGCCTTAGACTGGCTCACTTCCTTCCTCACCGATAGAACCCAAAAAGTCCACCTCCCTTCCTTCCACTCTTCTGCCACCAAAATCATCTGCGGAGTCCCCCAAGGGTCCTCCCTCAGCCCCACCCTTTTCAACATTTACATGACCCCACTCGCCAACATCCTCCGACCACATGGAATCACCACCTTCTCCCACGCAGACGACACCAAATCATCATCTCCCTCACCTGCAACCCTACTACTCCCAAAACCAACTTCCACGCTGCACTCCTTGACACCGCCACTTGGATGATAGCTAACCACCTCAAGCTCAACTGGAACAAAACTGAAATAATAATTTTCAGCCCCAACAAGACCATATGGGACGACTCCTGGTGGCCCACCGTCCTATGTCCCGCACCTACCCCTGCAAACCACACACGCAACCTTGGCATCATCCTGAATCCCTCCCTCTCCATGACCCAGCAAATCAACGTCATCACCTCCTCCTGTTTCAACACACTCCGCATGGTGAAAAAGCCTTCAAATGGATTCCCATAGAGACTAGAAAGACTGTCACCACGCACTCATCAGCAGCAGGCTAGACTACATAAACTCCCTCTACACCGGCACCACACTCAAACTCAAATGCAAACTCCAGAGAATCCAGAACACAGCCGCACGCCTCATCCTGGACCTCCCTCGCCATGAACACATCTCATCACACCTCAAATCCCTTCACTGGCTCCCCATCGACAAGAGGATCACCTTCAAAATCCTCATACACGTGCACAAATCCCTCCACAACACCAGCCCAACCTGCCTCAACGAAAGAGTGAACTTCCACACTCCCAACCGTCACCTCCGATCTGCTGACCTTGCACTCGCCACAGTCCCCCGCATCCAACGCACCACCACAGGAGGCAGATCCTTCTCCTACCTTGCCCCCAAGGCCTGGAACTCCCTCCCCACCAACCTTCACAAGACACAAGACCTCCTGCTTTTCAGAAAGAACCTCAAGACATGGCTGTTCGAACATTGACCCTCCTTCCCCCCGCGCCTTGAGACCCTCATGGGTGAGTAGTGCGCTCTATACATTTTTTTGATTTGATTTGAATTGACTGAGCATTCTGGGAAAAAGCTGGATTAGCACACAGGAGAAGGCTGTAGCTGAATGAGGCAGTTTTCAAAATGAAAGGCAGTTAAAATTCAGGACAGCACCTACAATTTTTAAGATCATATTTCATTAGTCGGTGTACGTAAGTAGCTACCTAAAATTAGGCAGTGATATTTTGCTAAAAGGAAGTACATATTTGATTGGCTTTCGGCGAAGGACAAAAAAGTAATGGTGTTTGCATTGCGGTTATAACTCTAAACACTCAACCACACCTGCTACAGTTTGTTTAGAAGTTAGGATGCAGCTCTCAGAAAGTGTTGTGAACTAACTACTGGTAGCAGAGAATGTTTCAATCTTGGTAACCATAGTAATAGAGCTCCAGGAGCATGGGGGGAAGGGAACTAAAAAGACTAGTCTGCTAGTGAATGAAGTATGCTTTTAGAGGTAATGGTGATTATGGAGTGCTTAAATGCCAATTTACTTATATACAGCAAATGGAGTATAAATGCCAAACATTAGCAACACATAAACAACATCTTTCGGTGTGTCGTGTGTATATGTGAATCCACCTAGAATGTAGACGCGGCAGCCAAATTTACATACCTGCTCAAAACCCCCTATCATATTAGGCTTCTACAGAGGGGTGTCACAAAGGGTTAACTTATTAACCACTCTGAAGCAATGTGACAAAGGCCAGGTATGAAAGGAAGCTTATGATTTGTTTTCTGTCTGAGAAATCTTGAAAGTAAAGTTGAAAAAATTGCCATTAATGGTTGCCTTATGTGAGAGTGACGTACATTGTTTCTGCATATTTTATTGAAACTTCACTGAGAACAGATTCTAGCTGATACTGAGAGACAAAAATACAGAACAATGAACATATTTCACAGGTATCTGATTTAGGCTGTAGTGTAAAGACAAAGGCCATCATTTTGACCTCAGCGGTCTTTTGGCAAGACCGCTGAGGTACCGCCGTGCTGAAGACCGTCAGTGCAGGCGGTTTTCCGCAGAGCGGATTATGACTCCTGGCAGCCCTCCGCCCTTCTCCGGATGGAAAGCTGCCAGCAGCCATACTGTTGGTCGGCGGTGAAGTGGAGGCTGCTCCACCTCCACCGGCCCGTCATCAGAACACCACCCACCAAATCCCAACCCAGCAGGCTTCAGTGTGGTGGTGTTCTGGTGATGGGGAGCTGGCGGCGGAGCAGCCCCCATGGATCCCGTTCCCTGAGGATTACCAGGTAAGGTGATCGTCCGTTAGGGGAGGGGGGCAGGGGGTGTTGTGTGTTGTGTGAGTGCATGGGGGTGTGCGTTTGAGTGTATAGAGGGGGTGTGTGAGTGCGTGTATGCATGCAGGGTGTGTGTTGTGTGTATGGGAAATGTGTGCGCATATGTCTGTGTGTATGTCTGCGTGTATGTCTGTGTGTATGTGTGCGTGTATGTCAGTGTGTCTGTGTAGTTGGTGTGTGAGTGTGCGTGTAGGGGGTGGGGTGTGTGTGTGTCAAGTTGGGGGGGCTTGGGGGGTCCTGCCACCTTTGGGGAGTGGTAGGGGGGTCATGGGTGTGGGGGGAGGACTCTGGGGAGGGGGGAGTGGGAGACCCCTATCAGTGCCAGGGAAGGAATTCCCTGGCACTGATAGTGCCTACCGCCATGGATTTTGTGGCGGTTCCAAACCCCACGAAATCCATGGCGGTATGCAGGGTCCTGATACCGCTGGCAGTCTTGTGACAGCCTCCGGGCTGGAGACCGAAGTCTCCAGCCCAGCGGTGGTCACCGCCCTGGCGGTCGGAGTGGAGATGTGGCAGATGACCATGGCGGTAACCGCCATGATCATGATTCCATTTTTTTTTCTGCGGGCCTGTTGGCGGTATTACCCCCACTTATCCACCGACCGCCAGGGTCATAATGAGGGCCAAAATGTGTTTGAAAAAAGTTGTGATCGCAGTAGTTGGATGAAAGTGTGTAGCATGTAGAAAAGAGTGGAAGGGTAGATAAAAGGGAGAGCACATAATGATAGTAAGGTATAGTATAGTGACAAGCATAAGAAGAAGATAGATTTGTAAAGAGTATACCTAAAGATCATGTTTCAGTAGTGGAGAAATAACTTTGATTAGCAAAACACTATGTCAGCGAGAAAGTAACAGACTGCATTATATAAGTGTTTATTACAATCATATGCCAAACCTCATTAACAGAGGAGATAAGCTATACACATAGGGACATATTTACATGAAAGTGGTACAGTGCAGCTCAGCGCCAAAATTGGCAGTGTCGCACTGCATCTCTTCAGAAATACAGGGATGCACTGTATTTACAAAAATAGGGCTCACCCCCATGTTTTCCCTAGCAATAGCGCTACATTTCTAAATTTAGCTGCCTAGTGCCACCCCAGACACCAAAGGTTGTCTGCTTTGCAGTGAATGTTTGTTGATGTGCAGGAAGGTGTCCCTTCCTGCCCATAAACAATAAATAATAGTGATTTGTTACTTCTATGTTTGCTGCAGAAGTGGCACATCGTCATTATTTAATGACTGTTTATGTGCAGGAAGGGACACCTTCCTGCACATAAACAATCATTAATGGCCTTTTGCTCTTCTATGTGTGCTGCAGAATACAGAACATATAGAAAAAGCTAAAACAAGGAGAAATAAAAGTATTTCTCCTTGTCCATGTTGGGCCATGCTAAAGCCACTCCTGAGGTGGCGTTAGTTTTTGGCACTGCCTCAGATTTAAGTTTCCTTGTAAATCTCGGGCAGTGTCAAAAAGTAATGGGTGTTGCTGTGGGTTCACCGTACACACGAAAGTACGGGGTTCTCTAAAAGCGGACGTCGCGGATATTAGCGTAGTCCTAGGTTGTATTTATTCCTATTTGGAAGGGTAACGTCAGTGGAATGTCAGTTGGAAATTACCGAGTGGAACAGCGAGGGGAGGGAAGAAGGGAATTTCCTTTTACGGACTAGGTGGTCTCACACACTATATAGTGTCATGCTTCATCATTTGACCACCTAGACCCACCCAGGTAGGACAGTGCCACCTGGGCGGACTCAACCTCACTGTTAAAGGAACAGGAGGGAGTGCGTAAATAAACTTGTTTCTGGAAAGATCGGGATCCAGCTAATCTACTGAAAAACTAAAAACACCTAAGCAGACACCTGTGAAGAGCAACAAATTTAATGGTGGTGTCTGTCTGGTGTAGTTAAAAAAGGGGGGTTGGGACACCTCTGTGAGGACAAGGACTCACAGGGTCACCTAACTAATTACTAGCCAACATGTTTCTGCCCTCAAAAGTGAGCCAATGAAGGTCTCGGGGCATTCGTCAGGGCCTAGGATCCCTACGTCTCACGTTGGAGGAAAATACTCTATGGGGAAATCAAAGAGTGAGAAAATGAAAAAAGAATGATCTACATTACCCAAGGAATTACCTTGAGGCGGCCCTTTTCTTAGAGGCAGCTAGCCTCTGGTATCCAGGAGGGGGAGTGTCCCCTTATAGTCACACATACATCAAAGGGGACGCTCGCCGTGCGCCTACTTCGTCCTCTCCTTGGACCACTTGCGAGCGTCCCCTTTGATGTATGTGTGACTATAAGGGGACACTCCCCCTCCTGGATACCAGAGGCTAGCTGCCTCTAAGAAAAGGGCCGCCTCAAGGTAATTCCTTGGGTAATGTAGATCATTCTTTTTTCATTTTCTCACTCTTTGATTTCCCCATAGAGTATTTTCCTCCAACGTGAGACGTAGGGATCCTAGGCCCTGACGAATGCCCCGAGACCTTCATTGGCTCACTTTTGAGGGCAGAAACATGTTGGCTAGTAATTAGTTAGGTGACCCTGTGAGTCCTTGTCCTCACAGAGGTGTCCCAACCCCCCTTTTTTAACTACACCAGACAGACACCACCATTAAATTTGTTGCTCTTCACAGGTGTCTGCCTAGGTGTTTTTAGTTTTTCAGTAGATTAGCTGGATCCCGATCTTTCCAGAAACAAGTTTATTTACGCACTCCCTCCTGTTCCTTTAACAGTGAGGTTGAGTCCGCCCAGGTGGCACTGTCCTACCTGGGTGGGTCTAGGTGGTCAAATGATGAAGCATGACACTATATAGTGTGTGAGACCACCTAGTCCGTAAAAGGAAATTCCCTTCTTCCCTCCCCTCGCTGTTCCACTCGGTAATTTCCAACTGACATTCCACTGACGTTACCCTTCCAAATAGGAATAAATACAACCTAGGACTACGCTAATATCCGCGACGTCCGCTTTTAGAGAACCCCGTACTTTCGTGTGTACTTTGAATTATAGGGAGCTAAGTACGGAGTGTTCCTCCATAGTTATCCCCCCTCCTCCCTCGTCCTCTCTCCATGTGTAATGGTTGCTGTGGGTTCACCCACATCAACTCGCATTGCACACCACTCTGCTGCAGAAAACTGCATTGGGGTCCATATTTGCAAGGTGGCATCAAGCCACAAAAGGTGGCTTAGCATCGACTTGTAAATATGATGCAGGGTATAGCGCCGTAGGGGCTTGTAAATATGCCCCGTAGAGCCTTACATACCTATTAAGAGATACATAGATTTACTAAAACAGGAACTCAATCACTGACAAAGTTAAATACAACTTCACTGTTACAGCGAAAAAGGAATTTATGAAGTCATTTAAAAATGTACTTAGGTACTGATACATCTAATCATCTGTCCACACAATAAGGCATAAACACATTTATAAATACAAAGCGAGGAACTTATAGTGCATATTACATAGTGTATACACCCAATTATATTGTTAGAAAACCACTTATGGTGGTATAGGTTGATAACAAATGACATAGGCCCTCATTACAACCCTGGCGGTCGGTGTTAAAGCGGCGGTAAGACCGCTAACAGGCTGGTGGTAAAAAAAATTGAATTATGACCGCGGCGGAAACTGCCAACATAGACAGCCACACTTCGACTGCCATGGCGGTACAGACAAACAGCATGGCGGTAACCGCCAACAGACAGGCGGAAGACAATGTACCGCCCACATCATTATGAGAGGCCAATCCGCCACCTTTTCGGGGCAGATTCAACGCAAACAAAAACACGGCGGAAACAGGACTTGGAAGGGAAAAGTCTAACCTCTACACACCCCACGCAGAACAAGGACGCCATGGAGGCGGAACTCCAAATTCTACCTGCGACAGTCTTCCTGCTCCTCTACAAGGAGCACGACCGACAGCAGTGATGACCACGTTGAGTACTGCACCTACAACACAGGGGAGGGGGGAGGGAAAAGAGAGTGACACACACAGGCAACATGCAACACCCCCACCCTCACCCACAACAACACACACACCAATACATGCTGAAATATTACATTTACACCCCCCACCCCCCTCTGGAATAACGCAAGGACAAAAGGAAATGAGGTGAACGATTGTAATCAGGAAAAATCCATTAGTCAAAAATATATATACACTATTAACAAATATGTACACCAAGAATTCAAGTCCAGGTACTGCACCTACATAGTCCATGGACCATTGGGCCCAAAATGCATGGGCGAGGCCCACACAAGATACCCGATCCAAACTGAGAAAACACTGCTGGGCTATCAGATCGAAATAAAACAGGCACCTCAGGGGGAAGGGAAGGGGGGGGGGGCTCAGCAGGATGTGTGCACGATGCCAGCTCCACGAGGGGGCTCCATGCCCATTGATGTATCCTGGGGAGTGCAAAGCCACAGTCTCTCCTCTCAAGTCTCTCCAGTGGGTGGTTTGCCCACTGCTTTATCCAGGGGAGTGCAAAGCCACAGTCTCTCAAGTCTCTCCAGTGGGTGGTTTGCCCACTGTTTTATCCTGAGGAGTGCAAAGCCACAGTCTCTCAAGTCTCTACAGTGGGTGGTTTGCCCAATGCTTTATCCTGGGGAGTGCAAAGCCACAGTCTCTCAAGTGTATAACTGTCTCCACTGGTTCTGGAGGGGGCTTTGTGCCCAGAGTGCTTCATCCTGCCAAGGACTGAGGCAGTGGATGTATCTCTCCACTGGTTCTGGAGGAGGCTTTGTGCCCAGAGTGCTTCATCCTGCCAAGGACTGAGGTAGTGGATGCGATACTCCACTGGTTCTGGAGGGGGCTTTGTGCCCAGAGTGCTTCATCCTGCCAAGGACTGAGGTAGTGGATCTGACACTCCACTGACGGTGGGGCAACATGGAAGCTGCCCAGGCCCCTGGAACTGACCACCAGCCTCGTACGAATGACCAGTTGGGATGGCAGCCATGTCTGCGGTGGTGCTACTGGCACAGGATGTGGCGTGGCCGCTGGCAGTGCTGGCGGCAGCCTCAGTAGCGCCAGTGCTTGCGGCGCTCATTGGGCAGCGGTGCTGGTGGGGGGCACACTGAGCTTGCTGCTGGCAGTGGTGTCCTGGACAGCGGTGCTGGTGGGGGGCTCACTGAGCGTGCTGCTGGCGGTGGTGTCCTGGGCGGCGGTGCTGGTGGAGGGCTAACTGAGCGTGCTGCAGACAGTGGTGTCCTGGGCGGCGGTGCTGGTGGGGTGCTCACTGAGCGTGCTGCTGCGGGCAGTGTCCTGGGTTGCAGAGCCCATGGTGGCTGTGCATGTGGCGGTGCCGGTGGCGGTCTTGTCGGCCGTGCAGCTTGGCAGCGACTTCGCTTTCCTTTCTCTGGCCCTTCCCCACCTTGCATGGTGGCGCAGCTGTCTTGCCACTCCCAACTGTTGTCATGGCTGAGCCCTTGGTGGCAGGTGTTTTGGCCTTCTCCCTCCAGGCTGTGGGCAATGTCTTTTGTTTTGGAGGTGGGAGAATTTCCTTGGCCTGGCTCCTTGGGACACTGGCTGCCCTGCTGCTTGGCGCACTCCAGAAGCCGGTTACTGCTGGCACCACTGTTCCCGGTGATGTGGTGGCTGAGGTGCTGGGTTGGAACCTGGAAAGGCGCGCCCTAAGGGATGGAAGGGGTGGGGGAGGTGAAGGGAAGAGGTCAAGGTTTGACAGGAAAACATTTTTAGACACACTGGGACGGGTAGATGGAGGGGTTTTGGGAGTGGAGGAAGAGGTAGTGGTTGTAGGAAGTGTTCGTTTGCCGACTTTGAATGAAGGTGCATGGGCTGGAGGCTGTTGTGAGGTGGATAGCTGTTGGCTGGGTGTGTGACTGCATTTGTGTAGTTTTGGAGGAGGGCTCACAGACACACTGGGAGAGGACACAGGGGATGTGTGAAATGGTAGTGGGGGTGGTGATTGCACGTGAGCTATGTGTGGTGATGGGCATGATGGTGATGGATGCAGTGGCTTAAGATGTAGTGCATGCAGGTGTGAGTGGAGACGTGACAGCGAGGGAGGAGGGAGACGTGGAGGGGGGAAAACAGTGAAGGCAGACGATTTTGGTATGTCTGCATTGGTATGCTGCTTGTGTGAGTGCCTGTGGGATGTGTGCTGCTTATGTTTGCCAGAGCTACCCTTGTGTGTTGAGGTGTGTGAATGCTGGCCTGATGGTGTGCTTGGGATAGGCTGAGGTACTGGGGATTGGGTCTGGGTGGAGTAAGTTGGAGGGGGGAGGCTGGACACAGGGACAATGGCTGCCATCAGTGCTGAGGCCAGAGTTTGAAATGCTTGCTTTTTGGCTGCCTGACCAGAATGAATCCCCTCCAGGTATGCATTTGTCTGTTGCAACTGCCTCTCTACACCCTGGATGGCATTCAAAATGGTAGACTGCCCAACAGTGAGGCATTTCAGGAGGTCAATGGCCTCCTCACCGAGGGCAGTAGGGGTGACTGTGGCAGGGGCTGAGGTGCCTGAGGTGAAGAAAATGCCCACCCTCCTGGGTGAGTGGCTACGGGAGGGTGGTGCTGGTAGGGGGGGTGGCGGTTGTACCTGTAGATGTGGTGGGCACAGAGGGGCCAACCACCGCAAGGGAGCTCCCATCAGAGGAGGAGTCGGTGTCGCTGGTCTCAGCTCCGGTCGCCGCCGTGGAGCTCCCCTCGCCCTCTGTCCCACTGGTGAATTCAGAGTCTGTAGTGTCGCCCTCCAGAGCCATGTGGGATACAGCTCCCTCCTGCTCCAGTGGCACAGCTCCTCCCCCTGATGATGCTAATGCACACAAGAACAGGGAGACCACAAAAAGGGGGGGAAAGAAAGTAGAAAGACATGTTCAGTGCATGCAATACTGCTACCGTCTGCGGACAATACAGACACAGCAGCCCTCTGCACTGTGCCATGCACTTAGAGTTCCCTAATTAATCACAGGGGCATGGGGTACAAGGCCTATGCCCGATTGCTGCACACATGGAAGTCACAGGAGCCTGACTAGGGGTAGATGGCTCTTAACACTGGTGGGATGGGGCACCACATAGCCTGCCTCACGAAGGGACCTTGCCTACAAAACTCGCCCTGGCCTACGGGAACCCACAGCCCACCTCCCCCACCCAGACACCTCCAATGCACGCTGAATCAGATAGATGTGATGGTACTCACCCCAGTGTAGCTGCTGTGATGCCCTCAAGTGCCCATCTAACTCCAGATACGCCACCGCCAGGATCTGGAACATCAGGGGGTTATGGTGCGACAGGCACCCCACCCACGCTGGGAGTCTATCCCCAGCTGGTCCTCTGCCATCTTCTTGCTCCAGCGGTGAATGTCCGCCCATCTTTTACGGCAGTGGGTGCTCCTTCTGTGGTGGACCCCCACGGCCTGGCCGTCCTTGGCGATGGCATGCCAAATATCCTTCTTCTGGGGGGCGCTGACCTACAGGAATCATACAGGGGAAAAGGAAAAACTATAACCGTCTGGACTGTCACAGTCATTGGCCCACGTTCCCACCCTTGCCCTGACGCACATCCACTCACTGTTGTTTCATGTACGCCTCATTCCCCCCATCTCCAACCCACACCACTCCAAACAGGCATTGCCCATACAGTATGCTCACAGTGTACTCACCTGTTTGTCTGGAAGACCGTAGAGTAGCGTGTACTGGGGGAGGACCCTATCCACTAGTTTGTCCAACTCCTCTGATGTGAAGGCAGGGGCCCTTTACCCAGACACTTGAGCCATTGTCGCTTCCAGACTTAGGTCACAGCAGCACTTGCAGTGTAGGTCCTCTCCTGTCGAAGATCAGGTATCAAGTGAGTGAAGAGAGAGAAAATGGCGGTCACGTCCGCGGCAGTGCGTACCGTCACCGCCGGCGTACATCGTCATTGGCTCCTGGGACCCATAGGGTCCAATGTTAACCAATGCAGGATTGCCCCGCAGTCTTCGACCGCCTACCGCGTCAGGGTACAACGCCAGGACAGTTATCTCATATCCTCTTGTCCCACATTACAGGTCAGGCAGCCGCCATTTCAGGGGGCCACATGGCATGAATTTTAAATGCGTCACACATATCTAGGCCTTGCATACACACTAACACAGGCACATAGCGGATTGACAAATGTGTGCAATAAAGTTGGTTATTTCGTACCTCAGTGTTGGCTGACCCTCTGATCGCTGTTCTCTTCCATAGAGCACGTCCGAGGGGGCAGGTGAGGAGATGGCGGCATCCTCCGGTGTACAGACCGCTGGTGGACCTGTCGACAATGGAAGAGCAACATGTAATAGTCACCTACAGACTTGATCGTGCCACAATCCAGGAACTGTGTGCCCAGTTGGAGCCAGACCTGATGTCAGCTATCCGCCATCCCACAGGAATCCCCCCTCTAGTGCAGGTCCTGTCAGTACTCCATTTCCTGGCAAGTGGGTCTGTTCAAACAACAGTGGCCATTGCATCAGGCATGTCCCAGCCAATGTTTTCTAACGTGTTGTCCAGAGTGTTGTCTTCCCTGCTGAAACACATGCGCAGCTACATCGTGTTCCCTCAGGTGGAGGATTTGCCTACAGTGAAAGGTGACTTCTATGCCCTGGGACATATCCCCAACATCATAGGTGCCAATGATGGGACACATGTGGCCTTGGTACCACCCCCGCAGGTGTGAACTGGTGTACAGAAACCGTAAGAGTTATCATTCAATGAATGTGTAGATGGTGTGTTTGGCTGACCAGTACATCTCCCATGTGAACGCCAAGTTTCCTGGCTCAGTGCATGACGCTTACATTCTAAGCAGCATCCCTTATGTGATGGGGCAACTCCAAAGGCAGCGTGTGTGGGTATTAGGTGAGGACATGGACCTTATACAGTGTGAATAGTTGTCTGGATCTGGGATGGTCCCAAAGGGTTAGTGTGTGTCTATCAGTTGTCCCTCGACATTTGCAGGTCACTCTGGCTACCCCAACCGGTCATGGCTACTGACAGCAGTGAAGAATCCCAGGACAGGGGCAGAGGAACGCTACAATGAGGCACATGGGCGAACTAGGAGGGTTATAGAGAGGACCTTCGGCCTCCTGAAGGCCAGGTTCAGGTGCCTCCATATGACAGGTGGTTCCCTCTACTACTCACCAAAGAAGGTGTGCCAAATCATCGTGGCCTGCTGTATGCTGCACAACTTGGCTTTGCAACAACAGGTGCCTTTTCTGCAGGAGGATGGTCCTGAAGGAGGTGTTGTGGCAGCTGTGGAGCCTCTGCACAGTGAAGAAGAGGAAGCAGAAGAAGAGGACATAGACAACAGAAACACCTTGATCCATCAATACTTCCAGTGAGACACAAGTAAGAAGACATCACTGCCTCCTACATCTGATAAAATTGTCCGACCTCTCATCTGTCTGTCACTTTCACCCAGTGTATGGACCATGATTTGTCACTTTGCCTTTCGATTTCACAGATGTGGGTCCCAATGTGTGGCCTCTGCTATGTTACCTCATGGACTAGAGCTCTGTGACATAGGTATGTTGAAAATACAATGGACATTGCTATTTCCCTCAGTTATTGCTAATACACAATAGTGAAAGGACAGACTGACCCCAGATTGTTTTGTGAATCCAAAGTGGGACAGAAGGATGACAATCAGGGTGATCTCATTTCTTGGCGGGGGTCTTAGCATTGTTCTCTGTCTTTGTCCTGGATCTCAGGGACCGCTTGCGGGGTGGTTCTCCATCTGCAGGGGGTGGGGGGCTGGTGTCGTGGTCCTGTGACGGTGCCTCCTGTCCACTAGCGCTGGCAGAGGTGGTGGGCAGTTCATCATCCAGGCCAGTGTCAGGGGCCCCTTGTTGTGCCACAGTGTCCCTCCTGGTGTTGACAAGGTCCTTCAGCACCCCTACAATGGTGCCCAGGGTAGTATTGATGGATTTGAGTTCCTCCCTGAACCCCAAATACTGTTCCTCCTGCAGGCGCTTGGTCTCCTAAAGCTTGGCCAGTACTGTTGCCATCGTCTCCTGGGAATGATGGTAGGCTCCCATAATGTTGTAGAGTGCCTCGTGAAGAGTGGGTTCCCTGGGCCTGTCCTCCCCTTGTCGCACAGCAGCCCTCCCAGTTCCCCGGTTTTCCTGGGCCTCTGTCCCCTGAACCGTGTGCCTACTACCACTGCCCCAGGTCCTTGCTGTCTTGGAGTGGTGGGTTAGCCTGGGTTCCCTTTAGTGGTGGACACACTGCTGCTTGACGTGTCCTGGGGACAGAGGTATGGGCCCGCAGAGTGGGTGCTGTGCTGGTGTTTCTTGAGGGGGAGGCTCTGTGGTGGGTTGTGACTGTTTTAGAGGAACCGACTGTTCTGAGGTCCTAGATGGGCCGGGCTGGTCATCTTGATCCAGTTGGAGAGAGCTGCTGTCATCACTGTGAGCCTCTTCTGTTGGGTGGACATGTCTGGAACCTCCTGTCCGGTGACGTTGGGTAGGGGTCCTGCAGGGGTTTAAAGGCATGATTATTGCATCTGTGTGTGCCATGGTGTGCAATGGGTGGGTGACCCTGTATGGGGTGCTTCCATCCCTGTGTAGGACCTTGTGTGATAATTGTTTAGGGGTCTATGTGGGTATGTGTAGTGGACATGCATTGGTGATGGGTGTCCATGCTTTGTTGTTGCATGCAGGGCTTGGTGTTGGGATGTGTGGTTTGTGATAGTGGGACATATGTGAGGAGTTGGAGTGATGGGGGTGAGGGTGGGGGTATGTGTTAGCATGCAGGTAGGGTGGGGGATGAAGTAGTTAAAGATTTAACTTACCAGAGTCCATTCCTCCAGCCACCCCTGTGAGGCCCTCGGGATGCAGTATAGCCAAGACCTGCTCCTCCCAATTTGTTAGTTGTGGGGGAGGAAGTGGGGGTCCGCCGCCAATCCTCTGAACCGCAATGTGGTGTCTTGAGACACGGAACGCACCTTCCCCCGTAGGTCGTCCCACTTCTTCCTGATGTCATCCTGTGTTCTTGGGTGCTGTCCCACTGCGTTGACCCTGTCCACGATTCTGCGCCATAGCTCTATCTTCCTAGCTATGGTGGTGTGCTGTACCTGTGATCCGAATAGCTGTGGCTCTACCTGTATGATTTCCTCCACCATGACCCTGAGCTCCTCCTCAGAAAACCTGGGGTGTCTTTGCGGTGCCATGGGGTGGTGTGGGTTGATGTGTGAGGTGGTGTGTGTTGTGATGTGTGGGGTGATGTTTAGGGGTGTATTTTGTTTTGTGCGTGGATGTGTATGTGTGATGGTGTTGTGTGCCTCTGTATGCTGGTGTTGTCTTTGCTTTGCTGTCTTTCTGGCCTTCTTCAAATTTTTGGGTAGTAAGGGTTTGTGGGTAATGTGGGTGTGTGTTTTATATTGTATTTGGTGTGTGGGAGTGGTGTGTGTATGTGTATCAGGTGTGTTTATTCAATTTGTCCAATGTGGTTGTGTTTTATAAATGTATGTGTATTTTGAGCGTGGTGGTGTGTACCGCCAATGGAAAACCGTGGTTGAAAGACTGCTGCGTGGATTCGTGGGTCGTGATTTTGGGGGCGTATTCCTGTTGGCGTGACGGTGGAGGTTTTGTTATCGCCACTTTATCACTGACCTTTGGTGTGGCGGACTTGTGTGGGTGTCTAGATTTTGGCAGGTTCTCAGCTGTGGGTTGTAAAAGCTGTGGCGGAATTCCACGGTGTTGTGTTGGTGGTCTTCTGCACGGCGGTAAGCGGCATTTCCCGCCAAAGTTGTAATGAGGGCCATAGTGCGAAAGACACTAAGAAACGTATTCACACATCCATAGTTTGTTGGAGACAATTCAATTGCTGTTGCTGGCTATGTCACATCATACATCACAACATCAGAAAAAACAGAGATAAAGGAAATGTGGGAATACATTTCTGCTGAAAAATCTCTATCGAAGAAATTCTACAATTTCAGCTTGAAAATGCTCTTGCATAGGGAGATAAGCTCTATTGAGTGGTGTGACAGCTAGCTTGCTCTTGAAGTCCTGGTTAGTCTAGGCCTTGCTAACATATGAAACAGAGGGACTGATTCTGAACCAATGCAGCAGTCCGAGTGCCACATTACAACCACGGCGGTTGTGCCGCAGTCGGACTGCCAGCACCGCCAGGATTAGTCATCCCAGCTGTCTTGTGGTTGTGGCAGTCCTAATCCGCCAGGGCACCCCTGCCCTGGGGATTATGACTTTGTTCTGCACCAGCAATTTCATGGCAGTAGCACCGCCATGAAAAGGCTAGTACTGAATGGGTGCAGGTGGCCCCAGGGGTGCTCCTGCACAGCCCATGCACTTGGCATGAGCAATGCAGTGCCCCCGGTCCAGCACCGTTGCAATGTACACTGTCTGCTTTGCAGACAGTGAACATTGGGAGGGTGCTGGTGCACCCTTAAACCAACAGCATTGCGGCTGGCTTGATTACAAGCCAGAGACAATGCAGTCGGCTTTTTTCCTGCTGGACCAGCGGGCAAAAACAGAGGTTTCTGCCCACTGACCCAGCAGGAAACTCATAATGGGCCCGGCGGGGAGGCAGACACAATGCCGGCAACCTCCCCATCTGGAAATCATAATAAGGCCCAGAGTCTTGAAATCTTTGCCGGAAATTCTGTACCTAGCACAGTTTGATCCGGAAAAAACAGACATTGTAAAAACAAATAAGTTGGATCCCTACTATTCAAGAAGTTCACACCTTGAAAATATGTGTCTTTATGAAGTTCTGCTGGACTATAGGGACAAAATAAATGTTTCAGAAAATATTGATGAAGGCGAAAACGGTGTACGTGGTTGTGACAGTTGTTTGGTTCGGCAAGCAAAAGGCAACTTAATAAACCATTTTAAACTTATCTGTCAAACTGCTGAGAAAAAATAAATTTTCTACTTAGCACTTCTCCAGCTATTCAAATCTTGCCATTCTGAAACTGAGTTAATTGGACAATATGACTGCTATGAAGAATCTTTCTTTGCTGTGAAAGACAACATTGAGTGTCCAATAATTCCCAACTACCTCAAAATGTTAAATGAAGAGATTGAACAAGAGGAAACAATTGCTACTGAGATAGCAAAGGCCAGTTCACCAAGCAGCCAAAGCCAGACTTCTAAGTCAAGATCTACTTGGATAGCCAATGATTGAAAATGAAGCAACCATAGTGATGAATGAGGTGGAGATAGGAATGCAACAAGCAAGAGAGGAAAATGTTGACTTGTGACACTTAGTAGAACAACTGAATGATGACCCAAAAAAAGGGAAGGGAAATATAGAGCATGGATTCCTACACGAAAACAATCAATGTAAATATTCATGTTTTAAGACAGTTCTTTTGTATGTCAATAGACAAGCTATTCTTGGAAAAAGCTTTTCAATCCAAGTTCTAACCACGGATTTACAAAAGACTACAGACTCAATTGTATTGTGTGTAGTATCAGCCCCTACTGTATTAGATTCACATAAAGTCAAAAGAATTACCTTGCATCATCTACTTATGATACCTGTTGAATACGGTAGCAAACTGGAATACCAAAGTTATCTGGTGAAGCTTATTATGAAATTTCTACAGTGTTGAATACATTAGAGCATTTATTCATCAATGAGGTGAGCATGATCCTATGATTTTGTGCATTTAAGAATGCTACAGATATTGAAGACAGAGTAGGATGTACTTTTTAGAGGAAAGCTTATATTTGTTTTTGGCGATTTGTTACAACTTACCCCCATGAAATGACAACCTGTGTTTAAGGCACTCTTACATGAAGAAACTCCTAATTCTTTAGGAAGCATTGGAAATGTGAACATTTGGTTTAATTACCAATACAAAGAACTAATTAGAAACATGTGTCAAGCATCTGGTATGCAATATGGCCAGATTCTGAAGGACATTAGACTAGGAATACTGTCAAAAGAAGGGAAATGTTTCTTGGAAACCTGACTTATAAGAAAACATTTCCTTCCAGAAAATCTGCAGCACAGCTAATGTTTGAATTCCTTCAACAACAAAAATCCATTGTGTGCCTAATGCCTACTCTTCAAGAATGTACTTCTCAATGAACAATTGCTATGATTGGATAAAGAACAAATATTGGATCTCTCAGCAATTGATAGAATGGAACGCCAAGGAGTGACAATACTGTTAACTGAAAAACTACAATCAAAATAGTATTCTTTGGAGCAGTCTGTTGCGTAAACTGCAGGATTAGAAAATTGTTAATGTATTTGTAAGAAATATAGGGTGATTTTGCATTGAGATTTAAATGTTGAAGAAGGATTAGTTAATGGAGGCATGGGTAAAACAATTGATTTCATTTTGTATCCAAACAGAAATGAAGTTGAACACTTAGCAATCACATTTGATAAACTTGAAAGTGTAAAACAGATAACAAAGTCTGTTGCACGTTTATTACTTGTAAAAGACTTGTATATTGCCAGAAAGCAGTATCCAATATCACTACCGTATGCTGTAACAATACGTAAGTCCCAATGTTTAAGTGTAGATGCAGCATTTATTATTATTGGTAGCACCGTATTTAAGGAAGGCATGTTTTATGTAGCATTGTCACAGATTATAATTTTGTCCGTTTGGTATCTCATAGAGTTTGATGATAGTAAAGTGAATGCTGATTCCTGTTGTGGAATGGAGTATAACTGTTTGAGAAGCCTGTATGCTCCTCATCTAGGACAATACCCAGTTTAGAAAAAGCCTACAATCTTACCAAAATGAAAGATTTCAAAGGATTGTAGTGACGTTTCTGCGAAAAAGGTGAAAAAAAGAGAAGAATTATTGAAGAAAAACAATGCATAATATGTTGGCAAAATAATATGTTACCAGTTCTCAAACTGGAGTCGACTGTTATGCCAATGTAGTTTCCAATGCATTCTTCTGTATACCTATTCTGCTTCATGAAATTAAACAGTAAAAGGGTAAAAGACTGTTCTGTACTTTTTTTGCTTGCTATAGCACTTGTGCAAAGATTTAAAAAAAACATATTTTGCATCATTTATTAGAGACCTTGCAGTTCTGGGGACTGGATCTGTACAGTTCACTCAAAACCCTCAAGAAGATACAAAATAATTCTCATGGTTCTACTTGGTATCTTAGAACAATAGATGGTACCTAATGACCTTTTTGGACTAAGTAACTTGTGGCAGCATGATTGTGAAAATTGTTCCTTTTCTTCAAAAACAGAACTAGAGTCAGAATTATTTATCTACATGACTATACCAGTCTCTAAAACTGTCAGTTTTGATAAATTGTTTAACTGATAATAATTGAATATTACTTGCAAAAAATGCAAGTCAGATCTGCTATCAACTTTAGACATAAGAAAAATTGCCAAGTATATCATCTTAATGCTATAGCATTGCAATGCAAATAGAACTCAATTCCAAACTAAAATTACTAATTTTAAAGCTGGACAAATCTCTATTTGTGGAAAAACAAATATACCTGTATAGTAATTTTTTCATAAAGGGCTAAATGTTACATCTGGACAGTACACATCTCCTTAAAAAACTAAAACACGATGGACAGAGTGTAATAGTGTAATTATAGCAACCTTAAATTCGAGCAGTAATTAACCTATAAACTACCAAATTCTTACCCTCTGTTTCTTGGACCAAAGTTCTAACGTGCATTCCTAATTAAAAAGGGAATGCTACACTTCTGGGACTTCCAATACAACAAGTTAAGACATCATACGGCCCACCAAGGGTGATGTCTTTATAATGGATTTCAAATCCTCAAATCTTGTTACACTTGCAAGAAAACAACAGACATAGCAGTAAATTGGAAAAACACAGTTCACAAACTACAAACCAGGACAAGGGTCTACTGAAGAGAAGATGGAATGCTGCTAAACGTCGGTTTCAAGAACAACTGGAAAACTATAAACATAATAACACAACAGATACAGTCTACTCCTCTTGAATGGATTACTATATTTTTTTAAATCATGCAGATTACCAAGGGTGATGTTTTTATATGCGTTTAAATCTATCACTATGATTTATACACAGTAATTGTATTAAAAACCATAATAGAAATGATATCATTTAACAAGTAGCGATAAGAGAGTTTGGTAAATATTTGTAGTGCGTGTGATACATAGAAATGTTAATTATAAATAGCGTGCTACATACCTATGGGTCTTTTTACAGTCCATGTGACTGTTTTTCCCACCACAGTTCACTGTTGAGTATCTGTACACACTTCATTTACAGTGTAAAACTACAGAAGCTGAGAAAGGTGAAAAAGGGAGCATAAAATGTTTAAATAATATATGTATAATTTCTATACTTTGTTATAAAGTCTTTGAGTTCTGTTATTACCAATTACGTTATTTCAAATTGTGAAGCTTAAATATATAAAATAATATTTTGAAAATTTACATTTTATTTATTTTTTCTCTCTTTCAACACAGATTAAAGGACGTATTTTTTGCAGTACTGTAGGTATCTAATTTCATCTTTCTTTAATGATACGACATCCATACATATACTCGATACAAACAGTTAATAATGCTATCAGAGCAATACAGACCAATTAAAAGACACCCAAGCAACCATATATGCATAAACTATCACACCCATGGAAACACTGCTGTATACAGTAAAATACCCAGACACACACAGATTCACCCACTGACACAGCCAGGCAAACAATAATTTATACAGTGACCCACCCAGGCAAGCACTGATGCATATACTGGCATACCTAGGCACACACTGATGACCCAGTGACACACACAAGCACAGACCGATTCATACACTGACACACTTATGCACACACTCATCCATACACTGACACTCCAAGGCACACCCTGATACATACACTGACACACCAAGGCACACACTGATACATACAGTGGAACACTAAGGCACACACTAATGCCTACACTGACAAAACTAGGTACACACTTTTGCATACACTGACACACCCATGCATACACTGATATGTACGCTGACACACCTAGGCACACACTGATACATATACCGTCACACCTAGGCACACACTGATCCATACACTGACATGCCCATGCCCACACTAATGCAGGCGCTAACACCATGCACACAATGATGCCCCCACTGACACAGCCAGGCACACACCGATGTTTACACTGGCACACCTATGCACACACTGATGCACACATTGACATACCCATACACACATACTGATGCCTACTTTGACACTCCTATGCATACACTCATGCACACACTAACACACCCAAGCACACACTGCTGCGTACACCTATACACCCAGACACACACTAATTAATACACTGAAAGTACTAGGGGACACACTAATATATACAATGACACACCCAGCCACAGACTGATGACACCAGTGACACATCCACATACATACTGATATATACACTGACATACCCAGGCACACACTCATGCACACACTAACATACCCAAGCACAGACAGATCCACACATTAACACACCCAGGCACATACTAATGAATACACTGACACACCCAGGCACACACTGATTATACAGTGACCCACCCAGTCACACATTGATGCATATACTGATACATCTAGGCACATGCTGATGCATACACTGACACACTTAGGCACAGACTCATCCATACACTGACACACCTAGGCACACACTGATGCATACACTGACACACCCAGATACACAAAGATTCATATACTGACACACCTAGGCACACACTGTTGCATACACTGACACACCCAGACATACACTGTCACGTATACTGAACACACCTTGGCACACACTGATCCATACACTGACACACCCAGGCACACACTAATGTATACACTAAAATACACAGGCACACACTGATACATCCACAGTCACATCCAAGCAAACACCGATATACATATTGACGCACCCAGGCACACACTGATGCATACACTGACACACCTATGTATTCACCGATCCATGCACTGACACACCCAGGCAAACACTGATAGATAAACTGACACACCCAGGTAGATGCTGATGCACACAGTGACACACCCGTTCACACACTGCTACATATGTAAAAATACTGATACACATACTCATACACCAAGAGATACACTGACACATGCAGTAATACACCCAATCAATAATAAAAATGCAGACACAGCTCTTTGTTGAAAAAATGGCAGTTCTAATAAGAAAGTTTTTTATCTTTTTGTATTTCCTTTTTTTGAAAAATTAAACCTGAAGAATGCAAACTGCCAACAATAAAACTATATGCACAACAGTTGCATAGTAGAAAACATAGGGGCAGATTTAAGGAAAGTAGTGCTGCACCCAGTGCAGCACCACTTTCCTTCCACCCCTTAGCGCCCCCCTACTGCCATCATGTGTGCACCGTATTTAATATATGGTGCACCACGGCGCAAGATAGGGGGCAATAGCATCATTCTTTCTGATGCTATTGATGTACTCTGCAGGAGTAGTCCCAAAATCTTAGCGCTACTCCTGCAGAGTACATAGGGGCCCATTATAAATAATAGTATACCCCCTTTTAATGCAAAGGAAATCTCTTAGATTTCCTTGCACCATTTTCTCAGCCCCCCTAATAGGGACCGCCCCCTTGCATACATTATGCATGGAGCAGGCATAATGTAGAGCACGGGTTTACAAAGTGGCTCAATGTATGCATTGCACCTCATTGTAAATATGGCGTGGGGAAAATGCCACTTTAGGGTCACCTTACCATAAAAAAAACTATGCTAAGGCAGCACTAAGGTGGCACTAGGGACTCTTAACACTGTCCCCTAGTGTTTTGTACCACTAAATAGAAAAGCAATCTCAACATCAGTGGCTTTTCACCTTCTCTAAAAGAGAGGTGATATCTTCATTCTTGTTAATCACACGTTCTTGACATTTGCCACAATGAACATCCATTTCTTTGAGTTCACTACACGTAGGTGCAATAGAAATGTTTATAACTGCTTGTCCAACACCAGAATTTGAAGGGACAGTATCCGATACAGCAGTGGCTCTTTCCCTAATTCTCCTGAGAAATGCACGTCCATGATTGCTTTTGATGTGCTTCCAAATCATGGATGTGCTGTAACTCTATTTTTTGAGTGTCCCTCTTGAAAGCTGTTTTCCACACAGCTTGTATACAACAAATCTGGTGCAGGCTTTATTCTCACCTGTTGGGACACTGATCCAGACACAGACATCACTTTCCTTCCAGTCAGATCCTCCTTCTTCCTGAACATCTTCCTCCTGCTCTGTTTTCTGAGATGGAATAGGACTAGCAGCTTTTGTCATTCTTTTCACCAGCTAAAAGATTTGAACCCTCCTTCAGCAGCAGACAATACAAAACTGGCAGTCTTGGGTGCATTTTTTTGAAAGGTTGGGTGTGGTACTTATGTGCCAATAGAAAGACAGATTTTTTCCTCCAGTGACTCTGCGCATTTTGACGCTACTCCACAGATTTGCCATAATGTTAAAATCCCTTTTTATGTAGGAAAAAGTAATGAGAATCATTTAACATCTTGCAAACATGTTCATTCTAATAGTATAATTTAATTTAAAGGCTGCCATATCCATTAAAAAAAGAAATCGACAAACATGCAGATCAGAATCCACAGACTTTTTTACATCATCAGAAAAAAAAACATAGAGTTTGGCTATTCGTCCAATCTATGGATCTGCCAAAAACCCACAGGAACAAAAAAAAAAATTTAAAATACATTAATTAATGCTCAATGTAAATGAGCTATTCTGAATTATTGTTGTAACTATTACATTCCTGCTCTTCCTTTATAAATTGTCCTCACTCTCCATACTTTTTTTCTCAATTTCCTATACAGTGTACTCTTTTTTCTCACATTAGTACTCCTTTTTCCTTAGTTACATAATTCAACATATAATAATTACCATTAATTTTTGTAAAAAAAAAAAAACTTAGTTATTCACTGAAAAAACAAAGATTAAAGAGATGTTATAGTTAGGCTCACATTTCACTCGTATAAAATCAGTGAAATTCTACAGTTATAGTTACCTGAGCTAACTATAGCTTACATCCCCACAATGTACAGCTTATGACCTCACCTATTACATCACTCATGACATGGTCAGTGACATCACTGATGACATCACTGATGACTCGCGAGAGCGCAAGTTATAGTTACCCTAGGGAACGAGTTTTAGTTACTTCAAATAACTCTAATTATAACTGGTGAATTGCTATGGTTTTGGACACTTGAGATGTGTTTACAGATCCTTCTGTCAAAAACTGAAGTGTTTACTTTGGCTGGGCTGCAGCTGTAGAGCTGCAGCTAAGCCACAGCAAACAGCAATGTCCCAGGGGTGGGCACCATAGGACATTGCAGGAGCTGGCCCTGAGAGGTGACAGTCCCCAGGGCCATCTCTGGCTCCAAGAGGGGGCCCCGGTGAATGCCCTTCAACTGTGCACACAGGTCCAGAAAAGTGGTGGTCCCTGGGGCTTGCGGGTTCCAAAGGGACCGCCTTTCTTTTTTTAAATATTTGCCCTAGGGGTGGTGGTTCCCAGGACAGCAAGGGGGGCATACAGCCCCCTTATCATAATTCAGTGTAGCCCCGGAGAGGTGGTGGTCCCTGGGCTTATGGATTAGGACATTGGGCCTCCCCCACTTACTTTAAGCATTTTTGCCCTGGGGGTTGGTGGTCCCTGAGGTGTGGGGGACCATACGCCTCCTCTCTTATATGTTACAATTCGCCCCTGGGGCTCCCCGGGGCAGTGGAAGGGGGTGTGTGACCCCCTCCCACATGTTACATAACAATATTTACAGCCCTGGGGAGCTGGTGGTCCCAAGGGTAGTGGGGGGCACACGGCTCCCAGCACATCAATCATATGCCCCAGGGAGGTGGCAGTCACAAGGGCAGTGGAAAGGGGCCACGAGGCCCCCCTGCATTGCTGTAAAAATGCTGTCAGAACTTAGCCCACCCGGGTACTTTAAAATGATGAAGCGCAGGAGCCTGTTCTTTGTTTTTATTTCAAATTTTTCTGCAGATTCACGACCCCATTGTGACTCCACAGCAAAAATTTTAAAAAATGTGTTTTAGCCCTGTGGGGACCCTTTGTGACTCCTGCACCAGAGCTAAGGGGTAGGGTGTTCGTACTCTGGCCCCTTTTTGAAATTGTTTAAATTTTTTGGGACTTGCCTTCAGCTGAGTCCCAAGATGGCTGACAACACTTCAATGGCTTAGGTTGTTGAAGTGTTATTAGCCAATCAGATCTCTGCACGAGATAGGGAGCGTTTGAGAATCCTTCATGTTCCCATAGATACAAATTTGGATTTCCTTTAATTTCTCTAAAACTACTGAATGGAATTATGCCAAAACAAAAAAGGTAGCTTTCTAGACCAGGTCCTACCTTTCTGCTAAATTTAGCGTAATTCTGTACAGCAGTTTTGGTGCTATTGCTATTCAAAATGCCTTTAGAAAAATGAATCTGGAAAACGTGTTTTGGGACCCTCCCTTTTTTCTCTGCCCCCAAACCTTTCCAGACAGCATCTGACGTGACTAACACATTTTTTTTGTTAGGTAGTTATAGGTAGGATTACATTTCAATACAAAAAGCATTTTTTTACTTGCCTATATCTTTGGCACCACTTGCTGAATTTTCACAAAACTTTCCAAACAAATTTGCCAGTTCCATCAGCAGCAGCCTGGAAAGTTTCTGGGTGATCCATCCGGGGGGGGGCAAGAAAAAAAGGGGGGTCCCAAAACACGTTTTCCCCATTCACTTTTCCACAAGGATTTTGAACAGCGATAGCGCAATAACTACTGGATGTAATTACACCAAATTTGGCAGGAAGGTCGTGGTCCAGAAAGAGTGTTTTTTTGGGGTGTAACTCCATTCAGTAGTTTTTGAGAAATTAAGAGGAAAACAGAGTTGTATATCTAGCGATGCCAACGATTTGCGACCCCCTACGATCTTGTGCTGAGATCTGATTGGCTGATAACAATTCAACAACAGAAGCTGTTGAAGTGTTGTCAGACATCATGGGACTCAGCTTCAGCCGAGTCGCAAAAAAAAGTGCACAAAAAAAAGTTGCCGAGGTACGAACAACTTGACCCCTTAGCTCTGGTTTTAAAACACATTTTTTTGTTGAGTTTACGAGCGGATACATGGTAGATCCACAAAAATCACAGAAAAATGAAGTGCGGGCTCCCAAGCTATGTTAGTCTAATGCACACTGATGCATACACTGACACACCCAGATACACAAAGATTCATATACTGACACACCTAGGCACACACTGTTGCATACACTGACACACCCAGACATACACTGTCACGTATACTGAACACACCTTGGCACACACTGATCCATACACTGACACACCCAGGCACACACTAATGTATACACTAAAATACACAGGCACACACTGATACATCCACAGTCACATCCAAGCAAACACCGATATACATATTGACGCACCCAGGCACACACTGATGCATACACTGACACACCTATGTATTCACCGATCCATGCACTGACACACCCAGGCAAACACTGATAGATAAACTGACACACCCAGGTAGATGCTGATGCACACAGTGACACACCCGTTCACACACTGCTACATATGTAAAAATACTGATACACATACTCATACACCAAGAGATACACTGACACATGCAGTAATACACCCAATCAATAATAAAAATGCAGACACAGCTCTTTGTTGAAAAAATGGCAGTTCTAATAAGAAAGTTTTTTATCTTTTTGTATTTCCTTTTTTTGAAAAATTAAACCTGAAGAATGCAAACTGCCAACAATAAAACTATATGCACAACAGTTGCATAGTAGAAAACATAGGGGCAGATTTAAGGAAAGTAGTGCTGCACCCAGTGCAGCACCACTTTCCTTCCACCCCTTAGCGCCCCCCTACTGCCATCATGTGTGCACCGTATTTAATATATGGTGCACCACGGCGCAAGATAGGGGGCAATAGCATCATTCTTTCTGATGCTATTGATGTACTCTGCAGGAGTAGTCCCAAAATCTTAGCGCTACTCCTGCAGAGTACATAGGGGCCCATTATAAATAATAGTATACCCCCTTTTAATGCAAAGGAAATCTCTTAGATTTCCTTGCACCATTTTCTCAGCCCCCCTAATAGGGACCGCCCCCTTGCATACATTATGCATGGAGCAGGCATAATGTAGAGCACGGGTTTACAAAGTGGCTCAATGTATGCATTGCACCTCATTGTAAATATGGCGTGGGGAAAATGCCACTTTAGGGTCACCTTACCATAAAAAAAATTATGCTAAGGCAGCACTAAGGTGGCACTAGGGACTCTTAACACTGTCCCCTAGTGTTTTGTACCACTAAATAGAAAAGCAATCTCAACATCAGTGGCTTTTCACCTTCTCTAAAAGAGAGGTGATATCTTCATTCTTGTTAATCACACGTTCTTGACATTTGCCACAATGAACATCCATTTCTTTGAGTTCACTACACGTAGGTGCAATAGAAATGTTTATAACTGCTTGTCCAACACCAGAATTTGAAGGGACAGTATCCGATACAGCAGTGGCTCTTTCCCTAATTCTCCTGAGAAATGCACGTCCATGATTGCTTTTGATGTGCTTCCAAATCATGGATGTGCTGTAACTCTATTTTTTGAGTGTCCCTCTTGAAAGCTGTTTTCCACACAGCTTGTATACAACAAATCTGGTGCAGGCTTTATTCTCACCTGTTGGGACACTGATCCAGACACAGACATCACTTTCCTTCCAGTCAGATCCTCCTTCTTCCTGAACATCTTCCTCCTGCTCTGTTTTCTGAGATGGAATAGGACTAGCAGCTTTTGTCATTCTTTTCACCAGCTAAAAGATTTGAACCCTCCTTCAGCAGCAGACAATACAAAACTGGCAGTCTTGGGTGCGTTTTTTTGAAAGGTTGGGTGTGGTACTTATGTGCCAATAGAAAGACAGATTTTTTCCTCCAGTGACTCTGCGCATTTTGACGCTACTCCACAGATTTGCCATAATGTTAAAATCCCTTTTTATGTAGGAAAAAGTAATGAGAATCATTTAACATCTTGCAAACATGTTCATTCTAATAGTATAATTTAATTTAAAGGCTGCCATATCCATTAAAAAAAGAAATCGACAAACATGCAGATCAGAATCCACAGACTTTTTTACATCATCAGAAAAAAAAACATAGAGTTTGGCTATTCGTCCAATCTATGGATCTGCCAAAAACCCACAGGAAAAAAAAAAATTTTTTAAATACATTAATTAATGCTCAATGTAAATGAGCTATTCTGAATTATTGTTGTAACTATTACATTCCTGCTCTTCCTTTATAAATTGTCCTCACTCTCCATACTTTTTTTCTCAATTTCCTATACAGTGTACTCTTTTTTCTCACATTAGTACTCCTTTTTCCTTAGTTACATAATTCAACATATAATAATTACCATTAATTTTTGTAAAAAAAAAAAAACTTAGTTATTCACTGAAAAAACAAAGATTAAAGAGATGTTATAGTTAGGCTCACATTTCACTCGTATAAAATCAGTGAAATTCTACAGTTATAGTTACCTGAGCTAACTATAGCTTACATCCCCACAATGTACAGCTTATGACCTCACCTATTACATCACTCATGACATGGTCAGTGACATCACTGATGACATCACTGATGACTCGCGAGAGCGCAAGTTATAGTTACCCTAGGGAACGAGTTTTAGTTACTTCAAATAACTCTAATTATAACTGGTGAATTGCTATGGTTTTGGACACTTGAGATGTGTTTACAGATCCTTCTGTCAAAAACTGAAGTGTTTACTTTGGCTGGGCTGCAGCTGTAGAGCTGCAGCTAAGCCACAGCAAACAGCAATGTCCCAGGGGTGGGCACCATAGGACATTGCAGGAGCTGGCCCTGAGAGGTGACAGTCCCCAGGGCCATCTCTGGCTCCAAGAGGGGGCCCCGGTGAATGCCCTTCAACTGTGCACACAGGTCCAGAAAAGTGGTGGTCCCTGGGGCTTGCGGGTTCCAAAGGGACCGCCTTTCTTTTTTTAAATATTTGCCCTAGGGGTGGTGGTTCCCAGGACAGCAAGGGGGGCATACAGCCCCCTTATCATAATTCAGTGTAGCCCCGGAGAGGTGGTGGTCCCTGGGCTTATGGATTAGGACATTGGGCCTCCCCCACTTACTTTAAGCATTTTTGCCCTGGGGGTTGGTGGTCCCTGAGGTGTGGGGGACCATACGCCTCCTCTCTTTTATGTTACAATTCGCCCCTGGGGCTCCCCGGGGCAGTGGAAGGGGGTGTGTGACCCCCTCCCACATGTTACATAACAATATTTACAGCCCTGGGGAGCTGGTGGTCCCAAGGGTAGTGGGGGGCACACGGCTCCCAGCACATCAATCATATGCCCCAGGGAGGTGGCAGTCACAAGGGCAGTGGAAAGGGGCCACGAGGCCCCCCTGCATTGCTGTAAAAATGCTGTCAGAACTTAGCCCACCCGGGTACTTTAAAATGATGAAGCGCAGGAGCCTGTTCTTTGTTTTTATTTCAAATTTTTCTGCAGATTCACGACCCCATTGTGACTCCACAGCAAAAATTTTAAAAAATGTGTTTTAGCCCTGTGGGGACCCTTTGTGACTCCTGCACCAGAGCTAAGGGGTAGGGTGTTCGTACTCTGGCCCCTTTTTGAAATTGTTTAAATTTTTTGGGACTTGCCTTCAGCTGAGTCCCAAGATGGCTGACAACACTTCAATGGCTTAGGTTGTTGAAGTGTTATTAGCCAATCAGATCTCTGCACGAGATAGGGAGCGTTTGAGAATCCTTCATGTTCCCATAGATACAAATTTGGATTTCCTTTAATTTCTCTAAAACTACTGAATGGAATTATGCCAAAACAAAAAAGGTAGCTTTCTAGACCAGGTCCTACCTTTCTGCTAAATTTAGCGTAATTCTGTACAGCAGTTTTGGTGCTATTGCTATTCAAAATGCCTTTAGAAAAATGAATCTGGAAAACGTGTTTTGGGACCCTCCCTTTTTTCTCTGCCCCCAAACCTTTCCAGACAGCATCTGACGTGACTAACACATTTTTTTAGTTAGGTAGTTATAGGTAGGATTACATTTCAATACAAAAAGCATTTTTTTACTTGCCTATATCTTTGGCACCACTTGCTGAATTTTCACAAAACTTTCCAAACAAATTTGCCAGTTCCATCAGCAGCAGCCTGGAAAGTTTCTGGGTGATCCATCCGGGGGGGGGGGCAAGAAAAAAAGGGGGGTCCCAAAACACGTTTTCCCCATTCACTTTTCCACAGGGATTTTGAACAGCGATAGCGCAATAACTACTGGATGTAATTACACCAAATTTGGCAGGAAGGTCGTGGTCCAGAAAGAGTGTTTTTTTGGGGTGTAACTCCATTCAGTAGTTTTTGAGAAATTAAGAGGAAAACAGAGTTGTATATCTAGCGATGCCAACGATTTGCGACCCCCTACGATCTTGTGCTGAGATCTGATTGGCTGATAACAATTCAACAACAGAAGCTGTTGAAGTGTTGTCAGACATCATGGGACTCAGCTTCAGCCGAGTCGCAAAAAAAAGTGCACAAAAAAAAGTTGCCGAGGTACGAACAACTTGACCCCTTAGCTGTGGTTTTAAAACACATTTTTTTGTTGAGTTTACGAGCGGATACATGGTAGATCCACAAAAATCACAGAAAAATGAAGTGCGGGCTCCCAAGCTATGTTAGTCTAATGCTCCTGGCTGGGCCAAGTCCTGGGGGCTTTTGAAAAAAAAAAGCAGGGGGGCCTCCTGGCCCCCTCTTGCTGCCCTGGGACCACCACCTCACCGAGGCTAATTTGTTTTGATGCGGGGGGCCTGTGGCCCCCTACTGCCCTGGGGACAGCCAACTCCCTAGGGCAATATTGTAACATGGCCCTCCTTGCCCACTTCCGCTGTCCCGGGGACCACCAACTCCCCGGGGTGATCTTGTAATTAAAGCGGGGCTGCCTCCGGGATCAGCCCGGGCAGGACTGTAGTTGGAGCAGGAGGCCGTGTGGCCCCTCATAGCCTGGGGGCCAACAACTTCGGGCCAAATGTTTAAAAAAATGAAGGGGTTCCCTAAGGGACCCACACATCCCGGGAACCACCACCCCTGGAGCTAAGATTTAGTGGGAGGGGGGCCACGTGGCTTCCCTTGAGGGGCCTCTGATGGCCCTGGGGACTGCCACCCCCAGGGCTGGCTTCTGCTGTGTCCCGGCGTGGGCTCTGAAGGTGCAGCCAGGTTACAGCAAACACTTTGAGTTTTGACAGTGGGACCTTTAAAGCAGGCAGAGGACAAAGATGAAATTCTTCAGCAAGTAGGAAGCTGCTGACAAAGCAGCCCTGTGCTTGCTGAAGCATGGGCACTGCCGGGGGAAGCCTTAAGGCTTCCCCTGGCAGTGCCATGTTACCCCTAAGGGGCATTATATTACAAAATAAATACATTTAAAAAGTACGGACCACAAGAGGAGTTTTTGAGGACTGCTAGCAGTGCCACATACCCATAAAGGGCTTTATAATAAAAAATTAAAAACATTTTTTTAATTCTTTAAAAAATAGGGGCCGCGGGAGAGCCCTTAAGGGCTCCCCTGCGGTCCCTACTGTTTTATATATTTTTTTTACTACAAAGCCCACAACGGGCTAAAAATAAAAAATAAAATCCCCATAGCTCACTGTGGAGGTCACAGACATTCACACTGAGCTATGGGGGTTTGAGTCCAGCTGGACTCATTTTCCATTTTTTAAATATATTAAATACATTTTTATTTGTTAAATCTAACAAAAATATCTCATTCTAAGTACATGAGATAGTAAGGCCTAAAAAAATATTGCTTTCTCTCTCACTTTCTTTCTCTTTTTCTGTCTATCTTTCAATCAACTTCTCAAACACCAACTTAGACACTTATGCACCCACTCACAGACCCACTCAGACACTCACACACCCACTCACAGTCCAACTGACACCCTCATGCAGCCACTCAGAGACCCACGCTCAAATTGACGCACCCACTAAAACAATGATACATGCTTTCTCACACCCATACAGGCAATCTGACAGCCACTCTCACCCCCATATACACCCTCCCACATCTATTCTCACACCCAGAGAAGCTGCGGATAACTCCTGCTGTGCTCTGCGAAAGAGATGTGCACAGTGTGGGTTTGGTGGTTGGGGAGTGTTGGCCATAGGGTCTGGCTGCAGGCCAGGTCTTGCATGCAACCTCCTCTGCACATGGGTTAAGGACGTGCACAGTTGGGTGCATATAGGGGGTTGGCCTCAGGACGTGGTGTGGACACCCTCTGCCATGCACAGCCAAAGGTCGTGCGCTGCGGTGGTTGGATTAACATATAGTAATTCAAATTACTATACATTAAAAAAACATAGAAATTAACTGAAAAAACAAAGGTTACAGGGATGTTATAGTTAGGAAATAGAATTTTTTTTAACCTTAGAAATTCACTGGAAAAAACAAAAGTTACAGGGACGTTATAGTTAACAAATAGAATAAATAAACCCTTAGAAATTCACTAAAAAAAAACCCAAGGTTACATGGACGTTATAGTTAGCTTCTAAATTTACTCGTACAAAACCATAGAAATTCAGCAGTTATAGGTACCTCACCTAACTACAACTGGTGCTCCCATAATGCACTGCTTATGACCTCACATATTACATCACTCATGACATGGTCAGTGACATCACTGATGACATCACTGACTACATTTCATATGATATCACTAATGACATCATCCACACAGTCATACACCCACTCATTTGCTGACACAAACTCTTGTATACACACACACATCTACTTCATACTTATTCAGAGATGCATAAGAGTAGTGATATTCCCATGCAACCACCCTTGTTTGTTGAAGCGAAACCCTAACATTAGTAGGCAAGGTTTTGCGCCAAAAACAAATGCCTTTTCAAAACAGGTTCTTAAATGGAGAAATGTTTTCATTTCTTCTTGCTTTTCTAACCTTGCATGTGTGCTGCACTGTACAACACACATGCAAATTGTTAAAAGTTTTAAAGTGACTCTATGCATAGGATTTTGTAGTGGAAGGGTATCCTGTACAACACCTATGCTAGACTCAGAGCAAAGGTGTGAGCACAGTGTTTAGCAGCTAAAATCAGCACCAGCTCTGGGGGGGGGAGAGTATAATATCTCTGTCTGTTAAATGAACATCATCATTTCTATATATACCATCAATATCAAAGCATAAATTGTTGTGGTATATGGAGCCCATGTTGTGGTCTCTGAAGAATGCAGAAACAGTTTTATTCACGTTTCCTGGTTTTGTCTGTCAGTCGAGTGAATTGACATGACCAGTTCCACTTCTGCCTTTGCCAAATGTTGGGAAATACCAAGGTGGTGTGTGTGAAAAGTGCCATTAATTTACCAAAGGTATCTTTCATTAGGATTTCCCATCCTACCCCAGTAACTGTGTCCAGGCCATTGCTACCACAGTGCACAGTCATGAGGCCTGGATATTGGCAATCCACAATGCTTTTAACCAAAGGCAGCAATTGATGCCACTTTAGCCCTCTCTGGCCAACCCAAGTAATATTCACAATAGGTAATCTCAGGTCCCTATCAGGTCAATACCACTCTTTCTAGCACTTACTCTGGCCCAAAACACAAACCTTTGACTCATAATCCACACTGACTCCCTGACCTGGTTTTGGTCAGGAGTCCACTTGGCTCCATCATTGTGAGAAAACAGGGCTGATTGCAGGGGCCCCCTAACCTTTTGCCCCCATTTTCCACTTTTTGCTGGTGTTTTCCTGACTCTGACAGTGCCCTGGGTACTGCTAACCAGGGCCTGTGCTCTGTGTAAAATGGATATGCAAATTAGGCTAATTATAATTGGCTAAGTGAACCTACCTATAAGTCCCTAGTATATGGTAGGGCATGTGGGTTTAGGGACCACAACATAGGTAGTGCACCCATAGGTGCACTGCTGAGGTGCCCAATGTCATTTTAAAGGCAGGCCTTTCCTTGCTGGCTGCTTTTAAATTAAAGTTATATGCAAATTCAACTTTGGAATTAAAAGTAGTTCCAAAGTCTTAAACTACCTTATTTTTACATATAAGTCACCCCTAAGGTGTGCCCTAAGTGCCCCTAGGGCTGGGTGCCATGTAACTGTAAGCAGGGACATTATAAAAATAGTTTTGTAAGCCCTGGTGAGGTAAAAACAGCCAAATTTGTTTTTCCCTCATTGTAGTAAATGGCCTTCATGGGCTAGAATGGGGAGACTTTATTTTAATTTTTAAAGTCTCCTTAAATGATGCATACCAAGAATTTGGTATCAAATTAATTGTTGTAATAAATCCCACAACTTCCAGTTGTGGGATTTCATATAACTTGTTCAGGTAAAGAGTTTTAAACTTTACCTGAAAAGTTGCCAATATCAGCCCTGCATCATTTTTGCTGCTGTGCTCTGATTGGCCAGCCTCTAGCAGTCTGGCCAGGCTGCCTTAATGAGGTGTGAAGTGGCCTGACTTCACACAAAGGAATGTGCCTGTGGGAGGGAATCTCCCCTCAGCAGATGGTGAGGCAGGAAGGGGGAGGGCTGCCAAACTGTTCTTCATAGGCAGAGAAGGACATTTGGAGCAACCAGCAACACCCCCACATCCTGCAACCCCAGACAACTAGTTTCCCGCTTGATTAGATTAGGAGAGGGGAGGAGAGGGGTATGCTTATGATTTTTAGCCACACTGGTGGGTGGGCATAGCCAGATGTAACCTTCAAAAATCAGATTCAGCCATGATGGATTTTTAGAGAATGTTGCCTCCTGGGATTGATTTTTGCCACACTTCCCAGGAAGTGGTCATCACAGGGGGTAGGACCCTGCACCTGATTGGAGAACCAGGACCCCCCTGCTTTTCACCCAGGAGCAAGGATAAAACTGGCAGACCTGCACCCACACCTCAGTTCCCTACCACATCCAACAAGGAAGAACAACAGAAGAAGAAGGACTGCCTGCTGGACCCCTGGCCTGCACCTGGAACCTGCACTCAGAAGGACTGCACCAGCTGCACTCTTGGGCTTCACCACAAGAAGGACTTTGCCTGGCTTCAACTGGTTCAAGGAGGGACTCCCTGTTTGCCACAGGTGAAAAATTGCTAACCAGAGTCCCCTGCACAAACTCCTGAAGAAAGCGACCAGCTGACCACTGTCCAGTGACCAAAAAGGAGTTTGCACCAGGTGCATTCTGGGAGTTGTAGTCCGCACCCCCCAAGGGCCATCTCAGAACTCCTGGACCCTTGGGTTGAGCTGTGGGCCTCAAAAGAACCTTAAAAGGACATCTGGGAGAAGCCCCAGAAGTTTGGAGAAGTTTGGACAACTTTTGAAAAAAGCTCCATAGAGGGACCGACCCGCCGCAGCAACTCAAGCCGGCTTGCCTCAACCGCGACCCGGCCTGATTTGCTGGTTCGTCCCGGTAAAGAAAATCTCAGAAAAAGAGACTAAGTCCGAAGGTAAAAGTTGACCGGGACCTCCCAGCCAGCGTATCCGAGGAGGGCTCCATGGACGTCGGATCAAGATCCAGGTTTACCCCGATCGAATGATTTTCACCTCGAAAAAATGACTAAGTCCGAAGGTAAAAATCTCCACCGAGGATTCCAGCATCACGTATCCGGAGAAGGGCTCCAGGAGGTCGGATTGGACTGGCAGGTTCGTCCCGCTGAAGAAAATCTTCGAAAAAAAGACTAAGGGGGTCATTCTGACCCTGGCGGTAATTACCGCCATGGCGGAGGTCGGCGGTAGCACCGCAAACAGGCTGGCGGTGCACCGCTGGGCATTCTGACGCGGCGGTTCAGCCGCGGCCAGAAACGGGAAAGTCGGCGGTGTACCGCCGACTTCCCGCTGCCCTTGAGAATCCTCCATGGCGGCGGAGCGCGCTCCGCCGCCATGGGGATTCTGACACCCCCTACCGCCATCCTGTTCCTGGCGGGTCTCCCGCCAGGAACAGGATGGCGGTAGGGGGTGCCGCGGGGCCCCTGGGGGCCCCTGCAGTGCCCATGCCAATGGCATGGGCACTGCAGGGGCCCCCGTAAGAGGGCCCCACGAAGAATTTCAGTGTCTGCTTTGCAGACACTGAAATTCGCGACGGGTGCAACTGCACCCGTCGCACCTTCCCACTCCGCCGGCTCCATTCTGAGCCGGCGTCCTCGTGGGAAGGGTGTTTCCCACTGGGCTGGCGGGCGGACTTTCGGCGGTCGCCCACCAGCCCAGTGGGAAAGCCAGAATGACCGCCGCGGTCTTTTGACCGTGGAGCTGTCTTTCGGCGGGAACCGCTTGGCGGGCGGTGACCGCCGTCCGCCGCGGTCAGAATCACCCCCTAAGTGTGAAGGTAAACTTTTAACCGAGGCCTCCCGCGGCCTGTAGCTGAGCAGGGCTCCATCACGGTCGACCTTAAACCTTTACTTTGCCCCGGTCGAGGTGCAACCAGATGACCCGATTGGCGCTTTTTGTTTCTGGGCGCTAAAAAAGAAAAAAAATCTTTAAAAATTCATATCTCCGGTTCCCCTTATCCGATTTTATTAGTTTTGGTGTCATTTTCAAGATAAAAATATGATCTATTTTTAAAAATTGGCTTTGGATTTTTAAACTGTTTCCTGTGTTTTATTTAATTACTGTTTTGTGATATTTTAATTCTTTACACTCTGTCTCCTAAGTTAAGCCTTGACGCTCGTTGCCAAGCTACCAAGGGTTGAGCTGGGTTTAATTTACTGAGACCTAACTGGACCTTAGTTGAGGTTAGTGGCCTATTGCTAAGTGTAGGTACCTACCTGCCCTTACCAATGACCCATTTTCCAACAACCATACTGCCCCATGCCCCTGATGTCCGACTGCTGCCTGGACAGCAGTTTGAGGCCCTCCTCCACCCGCAGCCTGTGCCTCATCCCTGGTGCCTAGTGGTAGCATCTCCGGCTTACAGTGTAAGAAATCCTTTTGTGTTTTTGTATTCTGTATATGCCGTTTATGAATTTTTGTATTCTGTATATGCCGTTTTCTTCTGCTATCCTTGCATAGCATTCTATTCCTCTTGTGATTCTCTGCACTGCGCTTTTATGCCTCCCTGCCCCCCCTGTTCTTAGCTCTCGCTTCGCTCTCTCTTTCCTGCCCGTTTTCCTCAACACCGGCTCCGGCCAGTCTCTGCTTCCCCTGCCGCTGCCTCCCCTGTGGCCCCGCCCCCACGCACACCCATTGGCCCGCCTCCCAGCTGCTCCACCCCCCCACCCCACCCTCTTAATGTCGCCCGTTGCGCAGAGCCCCGTGTGACTCCCTAACCTGGTTCTGGCCAGGGGTCCACTTGGCTCCACCAGCCTGCCCCGTGCCCCTGATCTGTCCGACTGCCACCTGGACAGCAGTTCGAGGCCCTTCTCCACCCGCAGGCACCCACCTGTGCCTCATCCCTGGTGCCTAGTGGTAGGCATCTCCAGTTTACTGTGTAAGTAATCCTTTTGTGTTTTTGTATTTTTGTATTCTGTATATGCCGTTTTCTTCTGCCATCTTTGCATAGCCTTCTATTCCTCTTGTGATCCTCTGCACTGCGCTTTTCTGCCCCTTGCCCCCCATTCTTAGCTCTCACTTCGCTCTCTCTCTCCCGCCCGTTTTCATCAACACCGGCTCCGGACGGTCTCTGTTCCCCCTGCCGCTGCCTCCCCTGCGGCCCCGCCCCCACGCACAGCCATTAGCCCTCCCTCCTACCAGCTGCTCCACCCTCCCACCCCACCCTCTTAATGGCGGCCGCTGCACGGGTTCACCAGAGGCAAGCCCGTCTGTACCTGTCTGCGCCTGGAACGCGCACAGTGCCAAACCCCCTGGTCCCCCATGCCAAGACCCCCCCTAGACAACATTACTCCCCAAACACACTCCACTCCCTCAACCCAGGACCACGCCCCACCTGCACCCAAACCAACCCCACACACACACAGGGACCCTTCACCTGCTACGCCTGCCGATTCTCCTGCTCCACCTTTCACACCTCTAACACCCACATGCCCCACACTAACCCCAGTGCCCCCCACACCAAACACCAACCTCAATGCAACAGACTCCGGCACAGCCCCCACAAACCCCAACAGGCCCGCCACAAAAAAAACCACAACCAGAACACACTCCACGACAACACCACCACAACCCACAGCAACACCACAAGCCCCCCTACCAACACCATCGCACAACACAACAGCAACACCCCCCACAACCATCTCAACTGCTCACTCCTAAACACCTGCTCCCTACACAAAAATACCATAGAACTCTGGAACCTCATCACATCACACTCGCCTGACATAGTCTTCCTCATGGAAACCTGGACTAACCACTCATCTGAGCTCAACATAGCCACAGCCACCCCTGATGGGTACTAACTCCAATGCAAAGACCGCCTAAACAAACCAGGAGGTGGCATCACCGTCCTGCACAAAGACACCATTAAGGTTACCACCAACACACACGACACCCTCGACAGCGCAGAGCACATGCACTTCCTAATCCACATAAACAACAACACCACCCTCAGAGGTACACTCATATATAGACCCCCAGGGCCACGCCCTCCCTTCTGCGACACCATCGCCAACACCATCAGCCCTCACCTCCACAGACTACATCCTCCTCGGTGATTTCAACTTTCACGTGGAGAACCCTCAAGACCACAACTCCTCATCTCTCCTAGACAACCTCACCAACCTCGGACTCAAACAACTGGTCACAGCACCCACCCACTCAGCAGGACACACACTAGACGCAATCTTCACTTGAGCCAACACACAACCTACACCCACACCACTGAACTCCACTGGACCGATCACCACTGTGTCCACTTCTCCTTCGCCAAACCCCCCACACACCACCACCAACACACCACGTCCTACTGCATGTGGGACAAGATCCTCACAGAACACCTGAACTCCCAACTGGCGCAGAACCCCCGCCCACACCAACGACCCCAACATTGCTGCCCACAACCTTGCAAAATGGATCACCATCTGTGCAGACTCACTCGCCCCCCCTCAGAAAAAACATCACAACCCGCAACATCAAGAATGCCCCATGGTTAACCACTGAACTCAAAGATGCCAAGCACAAATGCCGCAAAGCAGAGAAAGCCTGGTGACAGGAACACTCAACCACCAACTTCTCCACCGTCAAAACCTCCATTCACAATCACCACCAACTCATATGCACCACCAAAAGAGCATACTACAAGGAATGCATAGGCAGTAACTCCCACAACAGCAAAGAACTCTTTACCATCATCAAAGAGCTCTCCAAACCCAAAGCCAGCAACATAGACCCCACGCACACACAACTCCTCTGCGACTCCCTCTCAAACCACTTTCACCGCAAAATCCTATATATACACAACAGTTTCATACCACACACACCCCCCACCTGTCCAACACAGACCCCCATCACGCCCCCCAACCTACTAACCACCTAGGCCCCAACCACTGATGAAGAAACTGAAAAAACAATGAATTCCATCCACTGTGGATCCCCCTCCGACCCCTGCCCCCATCGCATCTACAACAAAGCCAGCCCAACCATCGCCCCCAAGCTTTGCGACATAGTCAACACCTCATTCGAGACCGCCACCTTCCCAGACCCCTGGAAGCACGCAGAAATCACTGCACTCCTAAAAAAGCCCAAAGCTGACCCGGACGACCTCTCCAACTACCGCCCCATCTCTCTCCTCCTTTTCCCCACCAAGGTTGCTGAAAAACTAGTAAGCACCCCCCTATCCCACTTCCTTGAGGAAAACAACACACTCAACCCCTCCCAGTCTGGGTTCCGCAAGAACCACAGCACGGAAACCGCCCACATCGTATGTACTGACGACATCAGAACCAGAGTCGACAAGGGCGAGACCGTCGCACTCATCCTCCTGGACCTCTCCGCGGCCTTTGACACTGTCTGCCACCATACACTCCGCACACGCCTCCACAACACAGGGATTCGATTCAAAGCCTTAGACTGGCTCACTTCCTTCCTCACCGATAGAACCCAAAAAGTCCACCTCCCTTCCTTCCACTCTTCTGCCACCAAAATCATCTGCGGAGTCCCCCAAGGGTCCTCCCTCAGCCCCACCCTTTTCAACATTTACATGACCCCACTCGCCAACATCCTCCGACCACATGGAATCACCACCTTCTCCCACGCAGACGACACCAAATCATCATCTCCCTCACCTGCAACCCTACTACTCCCAAAACCAACTTCCACGCTGCACTCCTTGACACCGCCACTTGGATGATAGCTAACCACCTCAAGCTCAACTGGAACAAAACTGAAATAATAATTTTCAGCCCCAACAAGACCATATGGGACGACTCCTGGTGGCCCACCGTCCTATGTCCCGCACCTACCCCTGCAAACCACACACGCAACCTTGGCATCATCCTGAATCCCTCCCTCTCCATGACCCAGCAAATCAACGTCATCACCTCCTCCTGTTTCAACACACTCCGCATGGTGAAAAAGCCTTCAAATGGATTCCCATAGAGACTAGAAAGACTGTCACCATGCACTCATCAGCAGCAGGCTAGACTACATAAACTCCCTCTACACCGGCACCACACTCAAACTCAAATGCAAACTCCAGAGAATCCAGAACACAGCCGCACGCCTCATCCTGGACCTCCCTCGCCATGAACACATCTCATCACGCCTCAAATCCCTTCACTGGCTCCCCATCGACAAGAGGATCACCTTCAAAATCCTCATACACGTGCACAAATCCCTCCACAACACCAGCCCAACCTACCTCAACTAAAGAGTGAACTTCCACACTCCCAACCGTCACCTCCGATCTGCTGACCTTGCACTCGCCACAGTCCCCCGCATCCAACGCACCACCACAGGAGGCAGATCCTTCTCCTACCTTGCCCCCAAGGCCTGGAACTCCCTCCCCACCAACCTTCACAAGACACAAGACCTCCTGCTTTTCAGAAAGAACCTCAAGACATGGCTGTTCGAACATTGACCCTCCTTCCCCCCGCGCCTTGAGACCCTCATGGGTGAGTAGTGCGCTCTATACATTTTTTTGATTTGATTTGAATTGACTGAGCATTCTGGGAAAAAGCTGGATTAGCACACAGGAGAAGGCTGTAGCTGAATGAGGCAGTTTTCAAAATGAAAGGCAGTTAAAATTCAGGACAGCACCTACAATTTTTAAGATCATATTTCATTAGTCGGTGTACGTAAGTAGCTACCTAAAATTAGGCAGTGATATTTTGCTAAAAGGAAGTACATATTTGATTGGCTTTCGGCGAAGGACAAAAAAGTAATGGTGTTTGCATTGCGGTTATAACTCTAAACACTCAACCACACCTGCTACAGTTTGTTTAGAAGTTAGGATGCAGCTCTCAGAAAGTGTTGTGAACTAACTACTGGTAGCAGAGAATGTTTCAATCTTGGTAACCATAGTAATAGAGCTCCAGGAGCATGGGGGGAAGGGAACTAAAAAGACTAGTCTGCTAGTGAATGAAGTATGCTTTTAGAGGTAATGGTGATTATGGAGTGCTTAAATGCCAATTTACTTATATACAGCAAATGGAGTATAAATGCCAAACATTAGCAACACATAAACAACATCTTTCGGTGTGTCGTGTGTATATGTGAATCCACCTAGAATGTAGACGCGGCAGCCAAATTTACATACCTGCTCAAAACCCCCTATCATATTAGGCTTCTACAGAGGGGTGTCACAAAGGGTTAACTTATTAACCACTCTGAAGCAATGTGACATAGGCCAGGTATGAAAGGAAGCTTATGATTTGTTTTCTGTCTGAGAAATCTTGAAAGTAAAGTTGAAAAAATTGCCATTAATGGTTGCCTTATGTGAGAGTGACGTACATTGTTTCTGCATATTTTATTGAAACTTCACTGAGAACAGATTCTAGCTGATACTGAGAGACAAAAATACAGAACAATGAACATATTTCACAGGTATCTGATTTAGGCTGTAGTGTAAAGACAAAGGCCATCATTTTGACCTCAGCGGTCTTTTGGCAAGACCGCTGAGGTACCGCCGTGCTGAAGACCGTCAGTGCAGGCGGTTTTCCGCAGAGCGGATTATGACTCCTGGCAGCCCTCCGCCCTTCTCCGGATGGAAAGCTGCCAGCAGCCATACTGTTGGTCGGCGGTGAAGTGGAGGCTGCTCCACCTCCACCGGCCCGTCATCAGAACACCACCCACCAAATCCCAACCCAGCAGGCTTCAGTGTGGTGGTGTTCTGGTGATGGGGAGCTGGCGGCGGAGCAGCCCCCATGGATCCCGTTCCCTGAGGATTACCAGGTAAGGTGATCGTCCGTTAGGGGAGGGGGGCAGGGGGTGTTGTGTGTTGTGTGAGTGCATGGGGGTGTGCGTTTGAGTGTATAGAGGGGGTGTGTGAGTGCGTGTATGCATGCAGGGTGTGTGTTGTGTGTATGGGAAATGTGTGCGCATATGTCTGTGTGTATGTCTGCGTGTATGTCTGTGTGTATGTGTGCGTGTATGTCAGTGTGTCTGTGTAGTTGGTGTGTGAGTGTGCGTGTAGGGGGTGGGGTGTGTGTGTGTCAAGTTGGGGGGGCTTGGGGGGTCCTGCCACCTTTGGGGAGTGGTAGGGGGGTCATGGGTGTGGGGGGAGGACTCTGGGGAGGGGGGAGTGGGAGACCCCTATCAGTGCCAGGGAAGGAATTCCCTGGCACTGATAGTGCCTACCGCCATGGATTTTGTGGCGGTTCCAAACCCCACGAAATCCATGGCGGTATGCAGTGTCCTGATACCGCTGGCAGTCTTGTGACAGCCTCCGGGCTGGAGACCGAAGTCTCCAGCCCAGCGGTGGTCACCGCCCTGGCGGTCGGAGTGGAGATGTGGCAGATGACCATGGCGGTAACCGCCATGATCATGATTCCATTTTTTTTTCTGCCGGCCTGTTGGCGGTATTACCCCCACTTATCCACCGACCGCCAGGGTCATAATGAGGGCCAAAATGTGTTTGAAAAAAGTTGTGATCGCAGTAGTTGGATGAAAGTGTGTAGCATGTAGAAAAGAGTGGAAGGGTAGATAAAAGGGAGAGCACATAATGATAGTAAGGTATAGTATAGTGACAAGCATAAGAAGAAGATAGATTTGTAAAGAGTATACCTAAAGATCATGTTTCAGTAGTGGAGAAATAACTTTGATTAGCAAAACACTATGTCAGCGAGTAAGTAACAGACTGCATTATATAAGTGTTTATTACAATCATATGCCAAACCTCATTAACAGAGGAGATAAGCTATACACATAGGGACATATTTACATGAAAGTGGTACAGTGCAGCTCAGCGCCAAAATTGGCAGTGTCGCACTGCATCTCTTCAGAAATACAGGGATGCACTGTATTTACAAAAATAGGGCTCACCCCCATGTTTTCCCTAGCAATAGCGCTACATTTCTAAATTTAGCTGCCTAGTGCCACCCCAGACACCAAAGGTTGTCTGCTTTGCAGTGAATGTTTGTTGATGTGCAGGAAGGTGTCCCTTCCTGCCCATAAACAATAAATAATAGTGATTTGTTACTTCTATGTTTGCTGCAGAAGTGGCACATCGTCATTATTTAATGACTGTTTATGTGCAGGAAGGGACACCTTCCTGCACATAAACAATCATTAATGGCCTTTTGCTCTTCTATGTGTGCTGCAGAATACAGAACATAAAGAAAAAGCTAAAACAAGGAGAAATAAAAGTATTTCTCCTTGTCCATGTTGGGCCATGCTAAAGCCACTCCTGAGGTGGCGTTAGTTTTTGGCACTGCCTCAGATTTAAGTTTCCTTGTAAATCTCGGGCAGTGTCAAAAAGTAATGGGTGTTGCTGTGGGTTCACCCACATCAACTCGCATTGCACACCACTCTGCTGCAGAAAACTGCATTGGGGTCCATATTTGCAAGGTGGCATCAAGCCACAAAAGGTGGCTTAGCATCGACTTGTAAATATGATGCAGGGTATAGCGCCGTAGGGGCTTGTAAATATGCCCCGTAGAGCCTTACATACCTATTAAGAGATACATAGATTTACTAAAACAGGAACTCAATCACTGACAAAGTTAAATACAACTTCACTGTTACAGCGAAAAAGGAATTTATGAAGTCATTTAAAAATGTACTTAGGTACTGATACATCTAATCATCTGTCCACACAATAAGGCATAAACACATTTATAAATACAAAGCGAGGAACTTATAGTGCATATTACATAGTGTATACACCCAATTATATTGTTAGAAAACCACTTATGGTGGTATAGGTTGATAACAAATGACATAGGCCCTCATTACAACCCTGGCGGTCGGTGTTAAAGCGGCGGTAAGACCGCTAACAGGCTGGTGGTAAAAAAAATTGAATTATGACCGCGGCGGAAACTGCCAACATAGACAGCCACACGTCGACTGCCATGGCGGTACAGACAAACAGCATGGCGGTAACCGCCAACAGACAGGCGGAAGACAATGTACCGCCCACATCATTATGAGAGGCCAATCCGCCACCTTTTCGGGGCAGATTCAACGCAAACAAAAACACGGCGGAAACAGGACTTGGAAGGGAAAAGTCTAACCTCTACACACCCCACGCAGAACAAGGACGCCATGGAGGCGGAACTCCAAATTCTACCTGCGATAGTCTTCCTGCTCCTCTACAAGGAGCACGACCGACAGCAGTGATGACCACGTTGAGTACTGCACCTACAACACAGGGGAGGGGGGAGGGAAAAGAGAGTGACACACACAGGCAACATGCAACACCCCCACCCTCACCCACAACAACACACACACCAATACATGCTGAAATATTACATTTACACCCCCCACCCCCCTCTGGAATAACGCAAGGACAAAAGAAAATGAGGTGAACGATTGTAATCAGGAAAAATCCATTAGTCAAAAATATATATACACTATTAACAAATATGTACACCAAGAATTCAAGTCCAGGTACTGCACCTACATAGTCCATGGACCATTGGGCCCAAAATGCATGGGCGAGGCCCACACAAGATACCCGATCCAAACTGAGAAAACACTGCTGGGCTATCAGATCGAAATAAAACAGGCACCTCAGGGGGAAGGGAAGGGGGGGGGGCTCAGCAGGATGTGTGCACGATGCCAGCTCCACGAGGGGGCTCCATGCCCATTGATGTATCCTGGGGAGTGCAAAGCCACAGTCTCTCCTCTCAAGTCTCTCCAGTGGGTGGTTTGCCCACTGCTTTATCCAGGGGAGTGCAAAGCCACAGTCTCTCAAGTCTCTCCAGTGGGTGGTTTGCCCACTGTTTTATCCTGAGGAGTGCAAAGCCACAGTCTCTCAAGTCTCTACAGTGGGTGGTTTGCCCAATGCTTTATCCTGGGGAGTGCAAAGCCACAGTCTCTCAAGTGTATAACTGTCTCCACTGGTTCTGGAGGGGGCTTTGTGCCCAGAGTGCTTCATCCTGCCAAGGACTGAGGCAGTGGATGTATCTCTCCACTGGTTCTGGAGGAGGCTTTGTGCCCAGAGTGCTTCATCCTGCCAAGGACTGAGGTAGTGGATGCGATACTCCACTGGTTCTGGAGGGGGCTTTGTGCCCAGAGTGCTTCATCCTGCCAAGGACTGAGGTAGTGGATCTGACACTCCACTGACGGTGGGGCAACATGGAAGCTGCCCAGGCCCCTGGAACTGACCACCAGCCTCGTACGAATGACCAGTTGGGATGGCAGCCATGTCTGCGGTGGTGCTACTGGCACAGGATGTGGCGTGGCCGCTGGCAGTGCTGGCGGCAGCCTCAGTAGCGCCAGTGCTTGCGGCGCTCATTGGGCAGCGGTGCTGGTGGGGGGCACACTGAGCTTGCTGCTGGCAGTGGTGTCCTGGACAGCGGTGCTGGTGGGGGGCTCACTGAGCGTGCTGCTGGCGGTGGTGTCCTGGGCGGCGGTGCTGGTGGAGGGCTAACTGAGCGTGCTGCAGACAGTGGTGTCCTGGGCGGCGGTGCTGGTGGGGTGCTCACTGAGCGTGCTGCTGCGGGCAGTGTCCTGGGTTGCAGAGCCCATGGTGGCTGTGCATGTGGCGGTGCCGGTGGCGGTCTTGTCGGCCGTGCAGCTTGGCAGCGACTTCGCTTTCCTTTCTCTGGCCCTTCCCCACCTTGCATGGTGGCGCAGCTGTCTTGCCACTCCCAACTGTTGTCATGGCTGAGCCCTTGGTGGCAGGTGTTTTGGCCTTCTCCCTCCAGGCTGTGGGCAATGTCTTTTGTTTTGGAGGTGGGAGAATTTCCTTGGCCTGGCTCCTTGGGACACTGGCTGCCCTGCTGCTTGGCGCACTCCAGAAGCCGGTTACTGCTGGCACCACTGTTCCCGGTGATGTGGTGGCTGAGGTGCTGGGTTGGAACCTGGAAAGGCGCGCTCTAAGGGATGGAAGGGGTGGGGGAGGTGAAGGGAAGAGGTCAAGGTTTGACAGGAAAACATTTTTAGACACACTGGGACGGGTAGATGGAGGGGTTTTGGGAGTGGAGGAAGAGGTAGTGGTTGTAGGAAGTGTTCGTTTGCCGACTTTGAATGAAGGTGCATGGGCTGGAGGCTGTTGTGAGGTGGATAGCTGTTGGCTGGGTGTGTGACTGCATTTGTGTAGTTTTGGAGGAGGGCTCACAGACACACTGGGAGAGGACACAGGGGATGTGTGAAATGGTAGTGGGGGTGGTGATTGCACGTGAGCTATGTGTGGTGATGGGCATGATGGTGATGGATGCAGTGGCTTAAGATGTAGTGCATGCAGGTGTGAGTGGAGACGTGACAGCGAGGGAGGAGGGAGACGTGGAGGGGGGAAAAAAGTGAAGGCAGAGGATTTTGGTATGTCTGCATTGGTATGCTGCTTGTGTGAGTGCCTGTGGGATGTGTGCTGCTTATGTTTGCCAGAGCTACCCTTGTGTGTTGAGGTGTGTGAATGCTGGCCTGATGGTGTGCTTGGGATAGGCTGAGGTACTGGGGATTGGGTCTGGGTGGAGTAAGTTGGAGGGGGGAGGCTGGACACAGGGACAATGGCTGCCATCAGTGCTGAGGCCAGAGTTTGAAATGCTTGCTTTTGGGCTGCCTGACCAGAATGAATCCCCTCCAGGTATGCATTTGTCTGTTGCAACTGCCTCTCTACACCCTGGATGGCATTCAAAATGGTAGACTGCCCAACAGTGAGGCATTTCAGGAGGTCAATGGCCTCCTCACCGAGGGCAGCAGGGGTGACTGTGGCAGGGGCTGAGGTGCCTGAGGTGAAGAAAATGCCCACCCTCCTGGGTGAGTTGCTACGGGAGGGTGGTGCTGGTAGGGGGGGTGGCGGTTGTACCTGTAGATGTGGTGGGCACAGAGGGGCCAACCACCGCAAGGGAGCTCCCATCAGAGGAGGAGTCGGTGTCGCTGGTCTCAGCTCCGGTCGCCGCCGTGGAGCTTCCCTCGCCCTCTGTCCCACTGGTGAATTCAGAGTCTGTAGTGTCACCCTCCAGAGCCATGTGGGATACAGCTCCCTCCTGCTCCAGTGGCACAGCTCCTCCCCCTGATGATGCTAATGCACACAAGAACAGGGAGACCACAAAAAGGGGGGGAAAGAAAGTAGAAAGACATGTTCAGTGCATGCAATACTGCTACCGTCTGCGGACAATACAGACACAGCAGCCCTCTGCACTGTGCCATGCACTTAGAGTTCCCTAATTAATCACAGGGGCATGGGGTACAAGGCCTATGCCCGATTGCTGCACACATGGAAGTCACAGGAGCCTGACTAGGGGTAGATGGCTCTTAACACTGGTGGGATGGGGCACCACATAGCCTGCCTCACGAAGGGACCTTGCCTACAAAACTCGCCCTGGCCTACGGGAACCCACAGCCCACCTCCCCCACCCAGACACCTCCAATGCACGCTGAATCAGATAGATGTGATGGTACTCACCCCAGTGTAGCTGCTGTGATGCCCTCAAGTGCCCATCTAACTCCAGATACGCCACCGCCAGGATCTGGAACATCAGGGGGTTATGGTGCGACAGGCACCCCACCCACGCTGGGAGTCTATCCCCAGCTGGGCCTCTGCCATCTTCTTGCTCCAGCGGTGAATGTCCGCCCATCTTTTACGGCAGTGGGTGCTCCTTCTGTGGTGGACCCCCAGGGCCTGGCCGTCCTTGGCGATGGCATGCCAAATATCCTTCTTCTGGGGGGCGCTGACCTACAGGAATCATACAGGGGAAAAGGAAAAACTATAACCGTCTGGACTGTCACAGTCATTGGCCCACGTTCCCACCCTTGCCCTGACGCACATCCACTCACTGTTGTTTCATGTACGCCTCATTCCCCCATCTCCAACCCACACCACTCCAAACAGGCATTGCCCATACAGTATGCTCACAGTGTACTCACCTGTTTGTCTGGAAGACCGTAGAGTAGCGTGTACTGGGGGAGGACCCTATCCACTAGTTTGTCCAACTCCTCTGATGTGAAGGCAGGGGCCCTTTACCCAGACACTTGAGCCATTGTCGCTTCCAGACTTAGGTCACAGCAGCACTTGCAGTGTAGGTCCTCTCCTGTCGAAGATCAGGTATCAAGTGAGTGAAGAGAGAGAAAATGGCGGTCACGTCCGCTGCAGTGCGTACCGTCACCGCCGGCGTACATCGTCATTGGCTCCTGGGACCCATAGGGTCCAATGTTAACCAATGCAGGATTGCCCCGCAGTCTTCGACCGCCTACCGCGTCAGGGTACAACGCCAGGACAGTTATCTCATATCCTCTTGTCCCACATTACAGGTCAGGCAGCCGCCATTTCAGGGGGCCACATGGCATGAATTTTAAATGCGTCACACATATCTAGGCCTTGCATACACACTAACACAGGCACATAGCGGATTGACAAATGTGTGCAATAAAGTTGGTTATTTCGTACCTCAGTGTTGGCTGACCCTCTGATCGCTGTTCTCTTCCATAGAGCACGTCCGAGGGGGCAGGTGAGGAGATGGCGGCATCCTCCGGTGTACAGACCGCTGGTGGACCTGTCGACAATGGAAGAGCAACATGTAATAGTCACCTACAGACTTGATCGTGCCACAATCCAGGAACTGTGTGCCCAGTTGGAGCCAGACCTGATGTCAGCTATCCGCCATCCCACAGGAATCCCCCCTCTAGTGCAGGTCCTGTCAGTACTCCATTTCCTGGCAAGTGGGTCTGTTCAAACAACAGTGGCCATTGCATCAGGCATGTCCCAGCCAATGTTTTCTAACGTGTTGTCCAGAGTGTTGTCTTCCCTGCTGAAACACATGCGCAGCTACATCGTGTTCCCTCAGGTGGAGGATTTGCCTACAGTGAAAGGTGACTTCTATGCCCTGGGACATATCCCCAACATCATAGGTGCCAATGATGGGACACATGTGGCCTTGGTACCACCCCCGCAGGTGTGAACTGGTGTACAGAAACCGTAAGAGTTATCATTCAATGAATGTGTAGATGGTGTGTTTGGCTGACCAGTACATCTCCCATGTGAACGCCAAGTTTCCTGGCTCAGTGCATGACGCTTACATTCTAAGCAGCATCCCTTATGTGATGGGGCAACTCCAAAGGCAGCGTGTGTGGGTATTAGGTGAGGACATGGACCCTATACAGTGTGAATAGTTGTCTGGATCTGGGATGGTCCCAAAGGGTTAGTGTGTGTCTATCAGTTGTCCCTCGACATTTGCAGGTCACTCTGGCTACCCCAACCGGTCATGGCTACTGACAGCAGTGAAGAATCCCAGGACAGGGGCAGAGGAACGCTACAATGAGGCACATGGGCGAACTAGGAGGGTTATAGAGAGGACCTTCGGCCTCCTGAAGGCCAGGTTCAGGTGCCTCCATATGACAGGTGGTTCCCTCTACTACTCACCAAAGAAGGTGTGCCAAATCATCGTGGCCTGCTGTATGCTGCACAACTTGGCTTTGCAACAACAGGTGCCTTTTCTGCAGGAGGATGGTCCTGAAGGAGGTGTTGTGGCAGCTGTGGAGCCTCTGCACAGTGAAGAAGAGGAAGCAGAAGAAGAGGACATAGACAACAGAAACACCTTGATCCATCAATACTTCCAGTGAGACACAAGTAAGAAGACATCACTGCCTCCTACATCTGATAAAATTGTCCGACCTCTCATCTGTCTGTCACTTTCACCCAGTGTATGGACCATGATTTGTCACTTTGCCTTTCGATTTCACAGATGTGGGTCCCAATGTGTGGCCTCTGCTATGTTACCTCATGGACTAGAGCTCTGTGACATAGGTATGTTGAAAATACAATGGACATTGCTATTTCCCTCAGTTATTGCTAATACACAATAGTGAAAGGACAGACTGACCCCAGATTGTTTTGTGAATCCAAAGTGGGACAGAAGGATGACAATCAGGGTGATCTCATTTCTTGGCGGGGGTCTTAGCATTGTTCTCTGTCTTTGTCCTGGATCTCAGGGACCGCTTGCGGGGTGGTTCTCCATCTGCAGGGGGTGGGGGGCTGGTGTCGTGGTCCTGTGACGGTGCCTCCTGTCCACTAGCGCTGGCAGAGGTGGTGGGCAGTTCATCATCCAGGCCAGTGTCAGGGGCCCCTTGTTGTGCCACAGTGTCCCTCCTGGTGTTGACAAGGTCCTTCAGCACCCCTACAATGGTGCCCAGGGTAGTATTGATGGATTTGAGTTCCTCCCTGAACCCCAAATACTGTTCCTCCTGCAGGCGCTTGGTCTCCTAAAGCTTGGCCAGTACTGTTGCCATCGTCTCCTGGGAATGATGGTAGGCTCCCATAATGTTGTAGAGTGCCTCGTGAAGAGTGGGTTCCCTGGGCCTGTCCTCCCCTTGTCGCACAGCAGCCCTCCCAGTTCCCCGGTTTTCCTGGGCCTCTGTCCCCTGAACCGTGTGCCTACTACCACTGCCCCAGGTCCTTGCTGTCTTGGAGTGGTGGGTTAGCCTGGGTTCCCTTTAGTGGTGGACACACTGCTGCTTGACGTGTCCTGGGGACAGAGGTATGGGCCCGCAGAGTGGGTGCTGTGCTGGTGTTTCTTGAGGGGGAGGCTCTGTGGTGGGTTGTGACTGTTTTAGAGGAACCGACTGTTCTGAGGTCCTAGATGGGCCGGGCTGGTCATCTTGATCCAGTTGGAGAGAGCTGCTGTCATCACTGTGAGCCTCTTCTGTTGGGTGGACATGTCTGGAACCTCCTGTCCGGTGACGTTGGGTAGGGGTCCTGCAGGGGTTTAAAGGCATGATTATTGCATCTGTGTGTGCCATGGTGTGCAATGGGTGGGTGACCCTGTATGGGGTGCTTCCATCCCTGTGTAGGACCTTGTGTGATAATTGTTTAGGGGTCTATGTGGGTATGTGTAGTGGACATGCATTGGTGATGGGTGTCCATGCTTTGTTGTTGCATGCAGGGCTTGGTGTTGGGATGTGTGGTTTGTGATAGTGGGACATATGTGAGGAGTTGGAGTGATGGGGGTGAGGGTGGGGGTATGTGTTAGCATGCAGGTAGGGTGGGGGATGAAGTAGTTAAAGATTTAACTTACCAGAGTCCATTCCTCCAGCCACCCCTGTGAGGCCCTCGGGATGCAGTATAGCCAAGACCTGCTCCTCCCAATTTGTTAGTTGTGGGGGAGGAAGTGGGGGTCCGCCGCCAATCCTCTGAACCGCAATGTGGTGTCTTGAGACCACGGAACGCACCTTCCCCCGTAGGTCGTCCCACTTCTTCCTGATGTCATCCTGTGTTCTTGGGTGCTGTCCCACTGCGTTGACCCTGTCCACGATTCTGCGCCATAGCTCTATCTTCCTAGCTATGGTGGTGTGCTGCACCTGTGATCCGAATAGCTGTGGCTCTACCTGTATGATTTCCTCCACCATGACCCTGAGCTCCTCCTCAGAAAACCTGGGGTGTCTTTGCGGTGCCATGGGGTGGTGTGGGTTGATGTGTGAGGTGGTGTGTGTTGTGATGTGTGGTGTGATGTTTAGGGGTGTATTTTGTTTTGTGCGTGGATGTGTATGTGTGATGGTGTTGTGTGCCTCTGTATGCTGGTGTTGTCTTTGCTTTGCTGTCTTTCTGGCCTTCTTCAAATTTTTGGGTAGTAAGGGTTTGTGGGTAATGTGGGTGTGTGTTTTATATTGTATTTGGTGTGTGGGAGTGGTGTGTGTATGTGTATCAGGTATGTTTATTCAATTTGTCCAATGTGGTTGTGTTTTATAAATGTATGTGTATTTTGAGCGTGGTGGTGTGTACCGCCAATGGAAAACCGTGGTTGAAAGACTGCTGCGTGGATTCGTGGGTCGTGATTTTGGGGGCGTATTCCTGTTGGCGTGACGGTGGAGGTTTTGTTATCGCCACTTTATCACTGACCTTTGGTGTGGCGGACTTGTGTGGGTGTCTAGATTTTGGCAGGTTCTGAGCTGTGGGTTGTAAAAGCTGTGGCGGAATTCCACGGTGTTGTGTTGGTGGTCTTCTGTATGGCGGTAAGCGGCATTTCCCGCCAAAGTTGTAATGAGGGCCATAGTGCGAAAGACACTAAGAAACGTATTCACACATCCATTTAGTTAGCTATGTATCCAGTAACATGCTCACAAACACTAATACAGCCATTGACATACTCATACACACACTGATCCATAGACTTAGACAACCAGGCATACAGAGTTGCACACATAAACACAGTGAAGGTCACACTGTTCAATACACTCAAACAGCCAGACACACACTGAAGCATACACTAAAACACCTTACACCGCTCTTCCTTGCTGCCGCTCATCCTAACATCCCTGCGGACTTACAAGGCTCTGCATCCTTGCTGCTCCTGCTTCCTCTCTCACCCCTGGCGCCTCGGTGCTCATGGCATCAGTGCCTGCCTCAATCTGCTTTCTCTGCCTTTTGCCTCTCTATTTTGTGCCTCTACTCATTTTTCTCTGCTTCTTTTCCTCTCTGCCTCTTGCCTCTGATTGTTTTTCACTGCCTCTTTGCCTACTTATGTCTTTTTTTTTTTTTGGCATTTCTACCTCATGCTTTAGATAGTTTTTCGCTGCCTCTTTGCCTCTTTTTCGCTGCTTTTCTTCCTTTTTGGCTCTTGCCTCTGCTCGTTTTTTTCTGCTTTTGTCTTTTCTTCTTCCCTTTGCCTCACTTGTTTTCCTTGCCTTTTGCTGCCTTTTCTGTGCCCCATGCTTCTCCCTGCCCCTGATACCCCTCGTGTTACTTCTCCTTGACGCCCTCGCCGCCCCACTCACCCTTGCCCTGCCCTCTCAAGACCTCCTTAATGGCAGTTGCTGCTCAATCATGCAGCAGGCGCGCTGCTTAAATGCCAAAGGCACACCAAAGGCAAGCTCGTCTGTGCCCGTCTGTGCCTGGACCGTGCCCAGTGCCCAGTGCCCAGTGCCAGGAACCCTGGATCTCCAGCCTGCCACCGAAACTCCACCGATTAACTCAGGAAATCAGGTCCCACTCCCTTGCCACAACTGCTGCTCCTCCTGCAGTGCAGGATCCACTGCAAACCCCTCGCAACAGACCCCCAGACACAGCACACAACTCCGCGGCACCCTCCTCAGCGATGATCGTTATGCAAACTCACCATCAAGATCTGAGACACCATCACCTCCCTTGCTCCTGACGTGATGTTTTTCACAGACACCTGGCTCACATCGTCATCCACCCTAAACATCACCACTGTGACCCCCTGAGGCTACAAAATGATCCACCATCACCACCCCAACAGACACAGAGGAAGCATCGCCATCATCAGACTCTCTCTGCTGTACCCATAATGGAACACCTCAACTTCTAGATCAAACTGGACACCAACACAACCATAAGATGAACCCTCGTCTACAGAGTGACGGGCCCCTGCTCCCCCTTCTGCTACACCATACCTGACTACATTTCCTCCCTTGTAGTCAACACCAACACTACATCTTCCTACGCCAACTCTGCAGCAGTCATTGAGAGCCTAAGCACCATCGGCTTCAACCAACTGGTCTCTGTCCCTCCCATACTGCTGGACACGCTCTGGGCGCCATCTTCTCCACCAGCAACATAGCCAAGTTCACCCACACCACTGAAGTAACATGGAGGGACCACATCATGGTACACTTCACCATCGACCTACAACATGATGCTGACATGATGCCTCCCCCACCACAAACTGGGAAATGTCGCTGAAGCCACCTGGACCACTGCCCTCAAAAATACCAAACCGCCCCCAGAGGACAGCTTCGAGCACTATTTACAAAACCTCTCCAGCTGACTCACCACTGCTGCAGATACAGTAGCTCCCCTGAAAAGATCTTCAAGCAGCCAACCCAACAAGCAAGCCACCTGGTTCACCCCCAAACTTCATGCACTCAAGCAGCAATGTTGAAGACTAAAGAGATGCTGGTGCTCCAACAAGATTCCTGCCAACCTCTACCTCTTCAGTCTGCCCTCAAGAACTACCACCCCAGACTCAGGGACACCAAGAAACAAGCACTCAACTCCAATATCGAAGCTGGCTCCAATCACCCCAGAAAATTCTTCAACAAGGTCAGAGAATTCTCCTGCTGCACTGCCACAGCGAACCCCATCCACCCCTCCCAATCACTCTGCAACAAGCTCTCTGACTTCTTCCAATGGAAAATCATCTACAAGTGAAAAGCAACTTTGAAACCCATCTCTCCTTCCCGACCACCCTAAACAACACCACCATCCCACAGATCTCCTAAATGAAGCAGCTAT